>NW_027675376.1:1905000-1962500 GCF_965601325.2 Salmo salar
GTGTGTGTGTGTGTGTGTGTTGTCGGTGTGTGTGTGTTTATGTGTTGTCGGTGTGTGTGTGTGTGTGTTGTCGGTGTGTGTGTGTGTTGTCGGTCTGTGTGTGTGTGTGTTGTCAGTGTGTGTGTGTGTGTGTGTGTGTGTTGTCGGTGTGTGTGTGTGTGTGTTGTCGGTGTGTGTGTGTGTGTGTGTGTTGTCGGTGTGTGTGTGTGTGTGTGTTGTCGGTGTGTGTGTGTGTGTGTGTGTGTTGTCGGTGTGTGTGTGTGTGTGTTGTCGGTGTGTGTGTGTGTTGTCGGTGTGTGTGTGTGTGTGTGTGTGCGTGTTGTCGGTGTGTGTGTGTGTGTTGTGTGTGTGTGTGTTGTCGGTGTGTGTGTGTGTGTGTTGTCGGTGTGTGTGTGTGTGTGTGTTGTCGGTGTGTGTGTGTTGTCGGTGCGTGTGTGTGTGTGTTGTCGGTGTGTGTGTGTGTTGTCGGTGTGTGTGTGTGTGTTGTCGGTGTTTGTGTGTGTGTGTGTTGTCGGTGTGTGTGTGTTGTCGGTGTGTGTGTGTTGTCGGTGTGTTGTCGGTGTGTGTGTGTGTGTGTTGTCGGTGTGTGTGTGTGTGTTGTCGGTGTGTGTGTGTGTGTTGTTGGTGTGTGTGTGTGTTGTGTGTGTGTGTGTGTGTTGTCGGTGTGTGTGTGTGTTGTCGGTGTGTGTGTGTGTGTGTCTTGTCGGTGTGTGTGTGTTGTCGGTGTGTGTGTGTTGTCGGTGTGTGTGTGTGTGTTGTTGGTGTGTGTGTGTGTGTGTGTGTTGTCGGTGTGTGTGTGTGTTGTCGGTGTGTGTGTGTGTGTGTTGTCGGTGTGTGTGTGTGTGTTGTCGGTGTGTGTGTGTGTGTTGTTGGTGTGTGTGTGTGTTGTGTGTGTGTGTGTGTTGTCGGTGTGTGTGTGTGTGTGTTGTCGGTGTGTGTGTGTGTGTCTTGTCGGTGTGTGTGTGTTGTCGGTATGTGTGTGTGTGTTGTCGGTGTGTGTGTGTTGTTGGTGTGTGTGTGTGTGTGTGTTGTCGGTGTGTGTGTGTGTTGTCGGTGTGTGTGTGTGTGTGTTGTCGGTGTGTGTGTGTTGTCGGTGTGTGTGTGTGTTGTCGGTGTGTGTGTGTGTGTGTTGTCGGTGTGTGTGTGTGTGTGTGTTGTCAGTGTGTGTGTGTGTGTGTTGTCGGTGTGTGTGTGTGTGTGTTGTCGGTGTGTGTGTGTGTGTGTTGTCGGTGTGTGTGTGTGTGTGTGTGTGTTGTCGGTGTGTGTGTGTGTGTTGTCGGTGTGTGTGTGTGTGTTGTCGGTGTGTGTGTGTGTGTTGTGTGTGTGTGTGTTGTCGGTGTGTGTGTGTGTGTGTTGTCGGTGTGTATGTGTGTGTGTGTTGTCGGTGTGTGTGTGTTGTCGGTGCGTGTGTGTGTGTGTTGTCGGTGTGTGTGTGTGTGTTGTCGGTGTGTGTGTGTGTGTGTGTGTGTTGTCGGTGTGTGTGTGTTGTCGGTGTGTGTGTGTTGTCGGTGTGTTGTCGGTGTGTGTGTGTGTGTGTTGTCGGTGTGTGTGTGTGTGTGTTGTCGGTGTGTGTGTGTGTGTTGTTGGTGTGTGTGTGTGTTGTGTGTGTGTGTGTGTGTTGTCGGTGTGTGTGTGTGTTGTCGGTGTGTGTGTGTGTGTGTCTTGTCGGTGTGTGTGTGTTGTCGGTGTGTGTGTGTGTGTGTTGTCGGTGTGTGTGTGTGTGTTGTTGGTGTGTGTGTGTGTGTGTGTTGTCGGTGTGTGTGTGTGTTTTCGGTGTGTGTGTGTGTGTGTTGTCGGTGTGTGTGTGTGTGTTGTCGGTGTGTGTGTGTGTGTTGTCGGTGTGTGTGTGTGTGTGTGTGTGTGTGTGTGTGTGTGTGTGTGTGTGTGTTGTCGGTGTGTGTGTGAGTGTGTGTTGTCGGTGTGTGTGTGTGTGTGTTGTCGGTGTGTGTGTGTATGTTGTCAGTGTGTGTGTGTGTGTTGTCGGTGTGTGTGTGTGTGTGTGTTGTCGGTGTGTGTGTGTGTGTGTTGTCGGTGTGTGTGAGTGTGTTGCTGGTGTGTGTGTGTGTGTGTTGTCGGTGTGTGTGTGTTGTCGGTGTGTGTGTGTGTTGTCGGTGTGTGTGTGTGTGTGTTGTCGGTGTGTGTGTGTGTGTGTGTTGTCAGTGTGTGTGTGTGTGTGTTGTCGGTGTGTGTGTGTGTGTGTTGTCGGTGTGTGTGTGTGTGTGTTGTCGGTGTGTGTGTGTGTGTGTGTGTGTTGTCGGTGTGTGTGTGTGTGTTGTCGGTGTGTGTGTGTGTGTTGTCGGTGTGTGTGTGTGTGTGTGTTGTCGGTGTGTGTGTGTTTATGTGTTGTCGGTGTGTGTGTGTGTGTGTTGTCGGTGTGTGTGTGTGTTGTCGGTCTGTGTGTGTGTGTGTTGTCAGTGTGTGTGTGTGTGTGTGTGTGTGTTGTCGGTGTGTGTGTGTGTGTGTTGTCGGTGTGTGTGTGTGTGTGTGTGTTGTCGGTGTGTGTGTGTGTGTGTGTTGTCGGTGTGTGTGTGTGTGTGTGTGTGTTGTCGGTGTGTGTGTGTGTGTGTTGTCGGTGTGTGTGTGTGTTGTCGGTGTGTGTGTGTGTGTGTGTGTGCGTGTTGTCGGTGTGTGTGTGTGTGTTGTGTGTGTGTGTGTTGTCGGTGTGTGTGTGTGTGTGTTGTCGGTGTGTGTGTGTGTGTGTGTTGTCGGTGTGTGTGTGTTGTCGGTGCGTGTGTGTGTGTGTTGTCGGTGTGTGTGTGTGTTGTCGGTGTGTGTGTGTGTGTTGTCGGTGTTTGTGTGTGTGTGTGTTGTCGGTGTGTGTGTGTTGTCGGTGTGTGTGTGTTGTCGGTGTGTTGTCGGTGTGTGTGTGTGTGTTGTCGGTGTGTGTGTGTGTGTTGTTGGTGTGTGTGTGTGTTGTGTGTGTGTGTGTGTGTTGTCGGTGTGTGTGTGTGTTGTCGGTGTGTGTGTGTGTGTGTCTTGTCGGTGTGTGTGTGTTGTCGGTGTGTGTGTGTTGTCGGTGTGTGTGTGTGTGTTGTTGGTGTGTGTGTGTGTGTGTGTGTTGTCGGTGTGTGTGTGTGTTGTCGGTGTGTGTGTGTGTGTGTTGTCGGTGTGTGTGTGTGTGTTGTCGGTGTGTGTGTGTGTGTTGTTGGTGTGTGTGTGTGTTGTGTGTGTGTGTGTGTTGTCGGTGTGTGTGTGTGTGTGTTGTCGGTGTGTGTGTGTGTGTCTTGTCGGTGTGTGTGTGTTGTCGGTATGTGTGTGTGTGTTGTCGGTGTGTGTGTGTTGTTGGTGTGTGTGTGTGTGTGTGTTGTCGGTGTGTGTGTGTGTTGTCGGTGTGTGTGTGTGTGTGTTGTCGGTGTGTGTGTGTTGTCGGTGTGTGTGTGTGTTGTCGGTGTGTGTGTGTGTGTGTTGTCGGTGTGTGTGTGTGTGTGTGTTGTCAGTGTGTGTGTGTGTGTGTTGTCGGTGTGTGTGTGTGTGTGTTGTCGGTGTGTGTGTGTGTGTGTTGTCGGTGTGTGTGTGTGTGTGTGTGTGTTGTCGGTGTGTGTGTGTGTGTTGTCGGTGTGTGTGTGTGTGTTGTCGGTGTGTGTGTGTGTGTGTGTTGTCGGTGTGTGTGTGTTTATGTGTTGTCGGTGTGTGTGTGTGTGTGTTGTCGGTGTGTGTGTGTGTTGTCGGTCTGTGTGTGTGTGTGTTGTCAGTGTGTGTGTGTGTGTGTGTGTGTGTGTGTGTGTGTGTTGTCGGTGTGTGTGTGTGTGTGTTGTCGGTGTATGTGTGTGTGTGTGTGTGTGTTGTCGGTGTGTGTGTGTGTGTGTTGTCGGTGTGTGTGTGTGTGTGTGTGTGTTGTCGGTGTGTGTGTGTGTGTGTTGTCGGTGTGTGTGTGTGTTGTCGGTGTGTGTGTGTGTGTGTGTGTGTTGTCGGTGTGTGTGTGTGTGTTGTGTGTGTGTGTGTTGTCGGTGTGTGTGTGTGTGTGTTGTCGGTGTGTGTGTGTGTGTGTGTGTTGTCGGTGTGTGTGTGTTGTCGGTGCGTGTGTGTGTGTGTTGTCGGTGTGTGTGTGTGTTGTCGGTGTGTGTGTGTGTGTTGTCGGTGTGTGTGTGTGTGTGTGTTGTCGGTGTGTGTGTGTTGTCGGTGTGTGTGTGTTGTCGGTGTGTTGTCGGTGTGTGTGTGTGTGTGTTGTCGGTGTGTGTGTGTGTGTTGTCGGTGTGTGTGTGTGTTGTTGGTGTGTGTGTGTGTTGTGTGTGTGTGTGTGTGTTGTCGGTGTGTGTGTGTGTTGTCGGTGTGTGTGTGTGTGTGTCTTGTCGGTGTGTGTGTGTTGTCGGTGTGTGTGTGTTGTCGGTGTGTGTGTGTGTGTTGTTGGTGTGTGTGTGTGTGTGTGTGTTGTCGGTGTGTGTGTGTGTTGTCGGTGTGTGTGTGTGTGTGTTGTCGGTGTGTGTGTGTGTGTTGTCGGTGTGTGTGTGTGTTGTGTGTGTGTGTGTGTTGTCGGTGTGTGTGTGTGTGTGTTGTCGGTGTGTGTGTGTGTGTCTTGTCGGTGTGTGTGTGTTGTCGGTATGTGTGTGTGTGTTGTCGGTGTGTGTGTGTGTGTTGTTGGTGTGTGTGTGTGTGTTGTCGGTGTGTGTGTGTGTTGTCGGTGTGTGTGTGTGTTGTCGGTGTGTGTGTGTGTGTTGTCGGTGTGTGTGTGTGTGTTGTCGGTGTGTGTGTGTGTGTGTGTGTGTGTGTGTGTGTGTGTGTGTTGTCGGTGTGTGTGTGTGTGTTGTCGGTGTGTGTGTGTGTTGTCGGTGTGTGTGTGTGTTGTCGGTGTGTGTGTGTGTGTTGTCAGTGTGTGTGTGTGTGTGTGTTGTCGGTGTGTGTGTGTGTGTGTTGTCGGTGTGTGTGTGTGTGTGTTGTCGGTGTGTGTGTGTGTGTGTGTGTGTGTGTGTGTTGTCGGTGTGTGTGTGTGTGTGTTGTCGGTGTTTGTGTGTGTGTTGTCGGTGTGTGTGTGTGTGTGTGTTGTCGGTGTGTGTGTGTGTGTCTTGTCAGTGTGTGTGTGTGTGTGTTGTCTGTGTGTGTGTGTGTTGTCGGTGTGTGTGTGTGTTGTCGGTGTGTGTGTGTGTGTGTGTTGTCGGTGTGTGTGTGTGTGTTGTCAGTGTGTGTGTGTGTGTTGTCGGTGTGTGTGTGTGTGTGTGTTGTCGGTGTGTGTGTGTGTCTGTGTTGTCGGTGTGTGTGTGTGTGTGTTGTCGGTGTGTGTGTGTGTGTGTTGTCGGTGTGTGTGAATGTGTTGCTGGTGTGTGTGTGTGTGTGTGTGTTGTCGGTGTGTGTGTGTGTGTTGTCGGTGTGTGTGTGTGTGTTGTCGGTGTGTGTGTGTGTGTGTTGTCGGTGTGTGTGTGTGTGTGTGTTGTCAGTGTGTGTGTGTGTGTGTTGTCGGTGTGTGTGTGTGTGTGTGTTGTCGGTGTGTGTGTGTGTGTGTTGTCGGTGTGTGTGTGTGTGTGTGTGTGTTGTCGGTGTGTGTGTGTGTGTTGTCGGTGTGTGTGTGTGTTGTCGGTGTGTGTGTGTGTGTGTGTTGTCAGTGTGTGTGTGTGTGTCTTGTCAGTGTGTGTGTGTGTGTGTTGTCGGTGTGTGTGTGTTTATGTGTTGTCGGTGTGTGTGTGTGTGTGTGTGTTGTCGGTGTGTGTGTGTGTTGTCGGTGTGTGTGTGTGTGTTGTCGGTGTGTGTGTGTGTGTGTGTGTGTGTGTGTGTGTGTGTGTTGTCGGTGTGTGTGTGTGTGTGTTGTCGGTGTGTGTGTGTGTGTGTGTGTGTGTGTGTGTGTTGTCGGTGTGTGTGTGTGTGTTGTCGGTGTGTGTGTGTGTGTGTTGTCGTGTGTGTGTGTGTTGTGTGTGTGTGTGTTGTCGGTGTGTGTGTGTGTGTGTGTGTTGTCGGTGTGTGTGTGTGTTGTCGGTGTGTGTGTGTGTTGTCGGTGTGTGTGTGTGTGTGTTGTCGGTGTGTGTGTGTGTGTTGTCAGTGTGTGTGTGTGTGTGTTGTCGGTGTGTGTGTGTGTGTGTTGTCGGTGTGTGTGTGTGTGTGTTGTCGGTGTGTGTGTGTGTGTGTGTGTGTGTGTTGTCGGTGTGTGTGTGTGTGTTGTCGGTGTGTGTGTGTGTGTCTTGTCAGTGTGTGTGTGTGTGTTGTCTGTGTGTGTGTGTGTTGTCGGTGTGTGTGTGTGTTGTCGGTGTGTGTGTGTGTGTGTTGTCGGTGTCTGTGTTTGTTGTCAGTGTGTGTGTGTGTGTTGTCGGTGTGTGTGTTTGTGTGTGTTGTCGGTGTGTGTGAGTGTGTTGCTGGTGTGTGTGTGTGTGTGTTGTCGGTGTGTGTGTGTGTGTTGTCGGTGTGTGTGTGTGTGTTGTCGGTGTGTGTGTGTGTGTGTTGTCGGTGTGTGTGTGTGTGTTGTCAGTGTGTGTGTGTGTGTGTTGTCGGTGTGTGTGTGTGTGTGTTGTCGGTGTGTGTGTGTGTGTTGTCGGTGTGTGTGTGTGTTGTCGGTGTGTGTGTGTGTGTGTGTTGTCAGTGTGTGTGTGTGTTGTCTGTGTGTGTGTGTGTTGTCGGTGTGTGTGTGTGTTGTCGGTGTGTGTGTGTGTGTGTGTTGTCGGTGTGTGTGTGTGTGTTGTCAGTGTGTGTGTGTGTGTCTTGTCAGTGTGTGTGTGTGTGTGTTGTCGGTGTGTGTGTGTTTATGTGTTGTCGGTGTGTGTGTGTGTGTGTGTTGTCGGTGTGTGTGTGTGTTGTCGGTGTGTGTGTGTGTGTTGTCGGTGTGTGTGTGTGTGTGTGTGTGTGTGTGTGTTGTCGGTGTGTGTGTGTGTGTGTTGTCGGTGTGTGTGTGTGTGTGTGTGTGTTGTCGGTGTGTGTGTGTGTGTTGTCGGTGTGTGTGTGTGTTGTCGGTGTGTGTGTGTGTGTGTTGTCGGTGTGTGTGTGTGTGTGTTGTCAGTGTGTGTGTGTGTGTGTTGTCGGTGTGTGTGTGTGTGTGTTGTCGGTGTGTGTGTGTGTGTGTTGTCGGTGTGTGTGTGTGTGTGTGTGTGTGTGTGTTGTCGGTGTGTGTGTGTGTGTTGTCGGTGTGTGTGTGTGTTGTCGGTGTGTGTGTGTGTGTGTTGTCGGTGTGTGTGTGTGTGTGTTGTCGGTGTGTGTGAATGTGTTGCTGGTGTGTGTGTGTGTGTGTGTGTTGTCGGTGTGTGTGTGTGTGTTGTCGGTGTGTGTGTGTGTGTTGTCGGTGTGTGTGTGTGTGTGTTGTCGGTGTGTGTGTGTGTGTGTGTTGTCAGTGTGTGTGTGTGTGTGTGTGTGTTGTCGGTGTGTGTGTGTGTGTGTGTGTGTTGTCGGTGTGTGTGTGTGTGTTGTGTGTGTGTGTGTTGTCGGTGTGTGTGTGTGTGTGTTGTCGGTGTGTGTGTGTGTGTGTGTGTTGTCGGTGTGTGTGTGTTGTCGGTGCGTGTGTGTGTGTGTTGTCGGTGTGTGTGTGTGTTGTCGGTGTGTGTGTGTGTGTTGTCGGTGTGTGTGTGTGTGTGTGTTGTCGGTGTGTGTGTGTTGTCGGTGTGTGTGTGTTGTCGGTGTGTTGTCGGTGTGTGTGTGTGTGTGTTGTCGGTGTGTGTGTGTGTGTTGTCGGTGTGTGTGTGTGTTGTTGGTGTGTGTGTGTGTTGTGTGTGTGTGTGTGTGTTGTCGGTGTGTGTGTGTGTTGTCGGTGTGTGTGTGTGTGTGTCTTGTCGGTGTGTGTGTGTTGTCGGTGTGTGTGTGTTGTCGGTGTGTGTGTGTGTGTTGTTGGTGTGTGTGTGTGTGTGTGTGTTGTCGGTGTGTGTGTGTGTTGTCGGTGTGTGTGTGTGTGTGTTGTCGGTGTGTGTGTGTGTGTTGTCGGTGTGTGTGTGTGTTGTGTGTGTGTGTGTGTTGTCGGTGTGTGTGTGTGTGTGTTGTCGGTGTGTGTGTGTGTGTCTTGTCGGTGTGTGTGTGTTGTCGGTATGTGTGTGTGTGTTGTCGGTGTGTGTGTGTGTGTTGTTGGTGTGTGTGTGTGTGTTGTCGGTGTGTGTGTGTGTTGTCGGTGTGTGTGTGTGTTGTCGGTGTGTGTGTGTGTGTTGTCGGTGTGTGTGTGTGTGTTGTCGGTGTGTGTGTGTGTGTGTGTGTGTGTGTGTGTGTGTGTGTGTTGTCGGTGTGTGTGTGTGTGTTGTCGGTGTGTGTGTGTGTTGTCGGTGTGTGTGTGTGTTGTCGGTGTGTGTGTGTGTGTTGTCAGTGTGTGTGTGTGTGTGTGTTGTCGGTGTGTGTGTGTGTGTGTTGTCGGTGTGTGTGTGTGTGTGTTGTCGGTGTGTGTGTGTGTGTGTGTGTGTGTGTGTGTTGTCGGTGTGTGTGTGTGTGTGTTGTCGGTGTTTGTGTGTGTGTTGTCGGTGTGTGTGTGTGTGTGTGTTGTCGGTGTGTGTGTGTGTGTCTTGTCAGTGTGTGTGTGTGTGTGTTGTCTGTGTGTGTGTGTGTTGTCGGTGTGTGTGTGTGTTGTCGGTGTGTGTGTGTGTGTGTGTTGTCGGTGTGTGTGTGTGTGTTGTCAGTGTGTGTGTGTGTGTTGTCGGTGTGTGTGTGTGTGTGTGTTGTCGGTGTGTGTGTGTGTCTGTGTTGTCGGTGTGTGTGTGTGTGTGTTGTCGGTGTGTGTGTGTGTGTGTTGTCGGTGTGTGTGAATGTGTTGCTGGTGTGTGTGTGTGTGTGTGTGTTGTCGGTGTGTGTGTGTGTGTTGTCGGTGTGTGTGTGTGTGTTGTCGGTGTGTGTGTGTGTGTGTTGTCGGTGTGTGTGTGTGTGTGTGTTGTCAGTGTGTGTGTGTGTGTGTTGTCGGTGTGTGTGTGTGTGTGTGTTGTCGGTGTGTGTGTGTGTGTGTTGTCGGTGTGTGTGTGTGTGTGTGTGTGTTGTCGGTGTGTGTGTGTGTGTTGTCGGTGTGTGTGTGTGTTGTCGGTGTGTGTGTGTGTGTGTGTTGTCAGTGTGTGTGTGTGTGTCTTGTCAGTGTGTGTGTGTGTGTGTTGTCGGTGTGTGTGTGTTTATGTGTTGTCGGTGTGTGTGTGTGTGTGTGTGTTGTCGGTGTGTGTGTGTGTTGTCGGTGTGTGTGTGTGTGTTGTCGGTGTGTGTGTGTGTGTGTGTGTGTGTGTGTGTGTGTGTGTTGTCGGTGTGTGTGTGTGTGTGTTGTCGGTGTGTGTGTGTGTGTGTGTGTGTGTGTGTGTGTTGTCGGTGTGTGTGTGTGTGTTGTCGGTGTGTGTGTGTGTGTGTTGTCGTGTGTGTGTGTGTTGTGTGTGTGTGTGTTGTCGGTGTGTGTGTGTGTGTGTGTGTTGTCGGTGTGTGTGTGTGTTGTCGGTGTGTGTGTGTGTTGTCGGTGTGTGTGTGTGTGTGTTGTCGGTGTGTGTGTGTGTGTTGTCAGTGTGTGTGTGTGTGTGTTGTCGGTGTGTGTGTGTGTGTGTTGTCGGTGTGTGTGTGTGTGTGTTGTCGGTGTGTGTGTGTGTGTGTGTGTGTGTGTTGTCGGTGTGTGTGTGTGTGTTGTCGGTGTGTGTGTGTGTGTCTTGTCAGTGTGTGTGTGTGTGTTGTCTGTGTGTGTGTGTGTTGTCGGTGTGTGTGTGTGTTGTCGGTGTGTGTGTGTGTGTGTTGTCGGTGTCTGTGTTTGTTGTCAGTGTGTGTGTGTGTGTTGTCGGTGTGTGTGTTTGTGTGTGTTGTCGGTGTGTGTGAGTGTGTTGCTGGTGTGTGTGTGTGTGTGTTGTCGGTGTGTGTGTGTGTGTTGTCGGTGTGTGTGTGTGTGTTGTCGGTGTGTGTGTGTGTGTGTTGTCGGTGTGTGTGTGTGTGTTGTCAGTGTGTGTGTGTGTGTGTTGTCGGTGTGTGTGTGTGTGTGTTGTCGGTGTGTGTGTGTGTGTTGTCGGTGTGTGTGTGTGTTGTCGGTGTGTGTGTGTGTGTGTGTTGTCAGTGTGTGTGTGTGTTGTCTGTGTGTGTGTGTGTTGTCGGTGTGTGTGTGTGTTGTCGGTGTGTGTGTGTGTGTGTGTTGTCGGTGTGTGTGTGTGTGTTGTCAGTGTGTGTGTGTGTGTCTTGTCAGTGTGTGTGTGTGTGTGTTGTCGGTGTGTGTGTGTTTATGTGTTGTCGGTGTGTGTGTGTGTGTGTGTTGTCGGTGTGTGTGTGTGTTGTCGGTGTGTGTGTGTGTGTTGTCGGTGTGTGTGTGTGTGTGTGTGTGTGTGTGTGTGTTGTCGGTGTGTGTGTGTGTGTGTTGTCGGTGTGTGTGTGTGTGTGTGTGTGTTGTCGGTGTGTGTGTGTGTGTTGTCGGTGTGTGTGTGTGTTGTCGGTGTGTGTGTGTGTGTGTTGTCGGTGTGTGTGTGTGTGTGTTGTCAGTGTGTGTGTGTGTGTGTTGTCGGTGTGTGTGTGTGTGTGTTGTCGGTGTGTGTGTGTGTGTGTTGTCGGTGTGTGTGTGTGTGTGTGTGTGTGTGTGTTGTCGGTGTGTGTGTGTGTGTTGTCGGTGTGTGTGTGTGTTGTCGGTGTGTGTGTGTGTGTGTTGTCGGTGTGTGTGTGTGTGTGTTGTCGGTGTGTGTGAATGTGTTGCTGGTGTGTGTGTGTGTGTGTGTGTTGTCGGTGTGTGTGTGTGTGTTGTCGGTGTGTGTGTGTGTGTTGTCGGTGTGTGTGTGTGTGTGTTGTCGGTGTGTGTGTGTGTGTGTGTTGTCAGTGTGTGTGTGTGTGTGTGTGTGTTGTCGGTGTGTGTGTGTGTGTTGTCGGTGTGTGTGTGTGTGTGTTGTCGGTGTGTGTGTGTGTGTGTGTGTGTTGTCGGTGTGTGTGTGTGTGTTGTCGGTGTGTGTGTGTGTTGTCGGTGTGTGTGTGTGTGTGTGTTGTCAGTGTGTGTGTGTGTGTCTTGTCAGTGTGTGTGTGTGTGTGTTGTCGGTGTGTGTGTGTTTATGTGTTGTCGGTGTGTGTGTGTGTGTGTGTTGTCGGTGTGTGTGTGTGTTGTCGGTGTGTGTGTGTGTGTTGTCGGTTTGTGTGTGTGTGTGTGTGTGTTTGTGTGTTGTCGGTGTGTGTGTGTGTGTGTTGTCGGTGTGTGTGTGTGTGTGTGTGTGTGTGTGTTGTCGGTGTGTGTGTGTGTGTTGTCGGTGTGTGTGTGTGTGTGTTGTCGTGTGTGTGTGTGTTGTGTGTGTGTGTGTTGTCGGTGTGTGTGTGTGTGTGTGTGTTGTCGGTGTGTGTGTGTGTGTTGTCGGTGTGTGTGTGTGTTGTCGGTGTGTGTGTGTGTGTGTTGTCGGTGTGTGTGTGCGTGTGTGTTGTCAGTGTGTGTGTGTGTGTGTTGTCGGTGTGTGTGTGTGTGTGTTGTCGGTGTGTGTGTGTGTTGTCGGTGTGTGTGTGTGTGTGTGTGTGTGTGTTGTCGGTGTGTGTGTGTGTGTTGTCGGTGTGTGTTGTCGGTGTGTGTGTGTGTGTGTGTTGTCGGTGTGTGTGTGTCTTGTCAGTGTGTGTGTGTGTGTTGTCTGTGTGTGTGTGTTGTCGGTGTGTGTGTGTGTTGTCAGTGTGTGTGTGTGTGTGTGTTGTCGGTGTCTGTGTGTGTTGTCAGTGTGTGTGTGTGTGTTGTCGGTGTGTGTGTTTGTGTGTGTTGTCGGTGTGTGTGAGTGTGTTGCTGGTGTGTGTGTGTGTGTGTTGTCGGTGTGTGTGTGTGTGTTGTAGGTGTGTGTGTGTGTGTTGTCGGTGTGTGTGTGTGTGTGTTGTCGGTGTGTGTGTGTGTGTTGTCAGTGTGTGTGTGTGTGTGTTGTCGGTGTGTGTGTGTGTGTGTTGTCGGTGTGTGTGTGTGTGTGTGTGTTGTCGGTGTGTGTGTGTGTGTTGTCGGTGTGTGTGTGTGTTGTCGGTGTGTGTGTGTGTGTGTGTTGTCAGTGTGTGTGTGTGTTGTCTGTGTGTGTGTGTGTTGTCGGTGTGTGTGTGTGTTGTCGGTGTGTGTGTGTGTGTGTGTTGTCGGTGTGTGTGTGTGTGTTGTCAGTGTGTGTGTGTGTGTCTTGTCAGTGTGTGTGTGTGTGTGTTGTCGGTGTGTGTGTGTTTATGTGTTGTCGGTGTGTGTGTGTGTGTGTGTTGTCGGTGTGTGTGTGTGTTGTCGGTGTGTTTGTGTGTGTTGTCGGTGTGTGTGTGTGTGTGTTGTCGGTGTGTGTGTGTGTGTGTTGTCGGTGTGTGTGTGTGTGTGTGTGTGTTGTCGGTGTGTGTGTGTGTGTGTTGTCGGTGTGTGTGTGTGTTGTCGTGTGTGTGTGTGTTGTGTGTGTGTGTGTTGTCGGTGTGTGTGTGTGTGTGTGTTGTCGGTGTGTGTGTGTTGTCGGTGTGTGTGTGTGTTGTCGGTGTGTGTGTGTGTGTGTTGTCGGTGTGTGTGTGTGTGTGTGTTGTCAGTGTGTGTGTGTGTGTGTTGTCGGTGTGTGTGTGTGTGTGTTGTCGGTGTGTGTGTGTGTTGTCGGTGTGTGTGTGTGTGTGTGTGTTGTCGGTGTGTGTGTGTGTGTTGTCGGTGTGTGTGTTGTCGGTGTGTGTGTGTGTGTGTGTTGTCGGTGTGTGTGTGTGTGTGTCTTGTCGGTGTGTGTGTGTTGTCGGTGTGTGTGTGTTGTCGGTGTGTGTGTGTGTGTTGTTGGTGTGTGTGTGTGTGTGTGTGTTGTCGGTGTGTGTGTGTGTTGTCGGTGTGTGTGTGTGTGTGTTGTCGGTGTGTGTGTGTGTGTTGTCGGTGTGTGTGTGTGTTGTGTGTGTGTGTGTGTTGTCGGTGTGTGTGTGTGTGTGTTGTCGGTGTGTGTGTGTGTGTCTTGTCGGTGTGTGTGTGTTGTCGGTATGTGTGTGTGTGTTGTCGGTGTGTGTGTGTGTGTTGTTGGTGTGTGTGTGTGTGTGTGTTGTCGGTGTGTGTGTGTGTGTGTGTGTGTGTGTGTGTGTGTGTGTGTTGTCGGTGTGTGTGTGTGTGTTGTCGGTGTGTGTGTGTGTTGTCGGTGTGTGTGTGTGTTGTCGGTGTGTGTGTGTGTGTTGTCAGTGTGTGTGTGTGTGTGTGTTGTCGGTGTGTGTGTGTGTGTGTTGTCGGTGTGTGTGTGTGTGTGTTGTCGGTGTGTGTGTGTGTGTGTGTGTGTGTGTGTGTTGTCGGTGTGTGTGTGTGTGTGTTGTCGGTGTTTGTGTGTGTGTTGTCGGTGTGTGTGTGTGTGTGTGTTGTCGGTGTGTGTGTGTGTGTCTTGTCAGTGTGTGTGTGTGTGTGTTGTCTGTGTGTGTGTGTGTTGTCGGTGTGTGTGTGTGTTGTCGGTGTGTGTGTGTGTGTGTGTTGTCGGTGTGTGTGTGTGTGTTGTCAGTGTGTGTGTGTGTGTTGTCGGTGTGTGTGTGTGTGTGTGTTGTCGGTGTGTGTGTGTGTCTGTGTTGTCGGTGTGTGTGTGTGTGTGTTGTCGGTGTGTGTGTGTGTGTGTTGTCGGTGTGTGTGAATGTGTTGCTGGTGTGTGTGTGTGTGTGTGTGTGTTGTCGGTGTGTGTGTGTGTGTTGTCGGTGTGTGTGTGTGTGTTGTCGGTGTGTGTGTGTGTGTGTTGTCGGTGTGTGTGTGTGTGTGTGTTGTCAGTGTGTGTGTGTGTGTGTTGTCGGTGTGTGTGTGTGTGTGTGTTGTCGGTGTGTGTGTGTGTGTGTTGTCGGTGTGTGTGTGTGTGTGTGTGTGTTGTCGGTGTGTGTGTGTGTGTTGTCGGTGTGTGTGTGTGTTGTCGGTGTGTGTGTGTGTGTGTGTTGTCAGTGTGTGTGTGTGTGTCTTGTCAGTGTGTGTGTGTGTGTGTTGTCGGTGTGTGTGTGTTTATGTGTTGTCGGTGTGTGTGTGTGTGTGTGTGTTGTCGGTGTGTGTGTGTGTTGTCGGTGTGTGTGTGTGTGTTGTCGGTGTGTGTGTGTGTGTGTGTGTGTGTGTGTGTGTGTGTGTGTTGTCGGTGTGTGTGTGTGTGTGTTGTCGGTGTGTGTGTGTGTGTGTGTGTGTGTGTGTGTGTTGTCGGTGTGTGTGTGTGTGTTGTCGGTGTGTGTGTGTGTGTGTTGTCGTGTGTGTGTGTGTTGTGTGTGTGTGTGTTGTCGGTGTGTGTGTGTGTGTGTGTGTTGTCGGTGTGTGTGTGTGTTGTCGGTGTGTGTGTGTGTTGTCGGTGTGTGTGTGTGTGTGTTGTCGGTGTGTGTGTGTGTGTTGTCAGTGTGTGTGTGTGTGTGTTGTCGGTGTGTGTGTGTGTGTGTTGTCGGTGTGTGTGTGTGTGTGTTGTCGGTGTGTGTGTGTGTGTGTGTGTGTGTGTTGTCGGTGTGTGTGTGTGTGTTGTCGGTGTGTGTGTGTGTGTCTTGTCAGTGTGTGTGTGTGTGTTGTCTGTGTGTGTGTGTGTTGTCGGTGTGTGTGTGTGTTGTCGGTGTGTGTGTGTGTGTGTTGTCGGTGTCTGTGTTTGTTGTCAGTGTGTGTGTGTGTGTTGTCGGTGTGTGTGTTTGTGTGTGTTGTCGGTGTGTGTGAGTGTGTTGCTGGTGTGTGTGTGTGTGTGTTGTCGGTGTGTGTGTGTGTGTTGTCGGTGTGTGTGTGTGTGTTGTCGGTGTGTGTGTGTGTGTGTTGTCGGTGTGTGTGTGTGTGTTGTCAGTGTGTGTGTGTGTGTGTTGTCGGTGTGTGTGTGTGTGTGTTGTCGGTGTGTGTGTGTGTGTTGTCGGTGTGTGTGTGTGTTGTCGGTGTGTGTGTGTGTGTGTGTTGTCAGTGTGTGTGTGTGTTGTCTGTGTGTGTGTGTGTTGTCGGTGTGTGTGTGTGTTGTCGGTGTGTGTGTGTGTGTGTGTTGTCGGTGTGTGTGTGTGTGTTGTCAGTGTGTGTGTGTGTGTCTTGTCAGTGTGTGTGTGTGTGTGTTGTCGGTGTGTGTGTGTTTATGTGTTGTCGGTGTGTGTGTGTGTGTGTGTTGTCGGTGTGTGTGTGTGTTGTCGGTGTGTGTGTGTGTGTTGTCGGTGTGTGTGTGTGTGTGTGTGTGTGTGTGTGTGTTGTCGGTGTGTGTGTGTGTGTGTTGTCGGTGTGTGTGTGTGTGTGTGTGTGTTGTCGGTGTGTGTGTGTGTGTTGTCGGTGTGTGTGTGTGTTGTCGGTGTGTGTGTGTGTGTGTTGTCGGTGTGTGTGTGTGTGTGTTGTCAGTGTGTGTGTGTGTGTGTTGTCGGTGTGTGTGTGTGTGTGTTGTCGGTGTGTGTGTGTGTGTGTTGTCGGTGTGTGTGTGTGTGTGTGTGTGTGTGTGTTGTCGGTGTGTGTGTGTGTGTTGTCGGTGTGTGTGTGTGTTGTCGGTGTGTGTGTGTGTGTGTTGTCGGTGTGTGTGTGTGTGTGTTGTCGGTGTGTGTGAATGTGTTGCTGGTGTGTGTGTGTGTGTGTGTGTTGTCGGTGTGTGTGTGTGTGTTGTCGGTGTGTGTGTGTGTGTTGTCGGTGTGTGTGTGTGTGTGTTGTCGGTGTGTGTGTGTGTGTGTGTTGTCAGTGTGTGTGTGTGTGTGTGTGTGTTGTCGGTGTGTGTGTGTGTGTTGTCGGTGTGTGTGTGTGTGTGTTGTCGGTGTGTGTGTGTGTGTGTGTTGTCGGTGTGTGTGTGTGTGTTGTCGGTGTGTGTGTGTGTTGTCGGTGTGTGTGTGTGTGTGTGTTGTCAGTGTGTGTGTGTGTGTCTTGTCAGTGTGTGTGTGTGTGTGTTGTCGGTGTGTGTGTGTTTATGTGTTGTCGGTGTGTGTGTGTGTGTGTGTTGTCGGTGTGTGTGTGTGTTGTCGGTGTGTGTGTGTGTGTTGTCGGTTTGTGTGTGTGTGTGTGTGTGTTTGTGTGTTGTCGGTGTGTGTGTGTGTGTGTTGTCGGTGTGTGTGTGTGTGTGTGTGTGTGTTGTCGGTGTGTGTGTGTGTGTTGTCGGTGTGTGTGTGTGTGTGTTGTCGTGTGTGTGTGTGTTGTGTGTGTGTGTGTTGTCGGTGTGTGTGTGTGTGTGTGTGTTGTCGGTGTGTGTGTGTGTGTTGTCGGTGTGTGTGTGTGTTGTCGGTGTGTGTGTGTGTGTGTTGTCGGTGTGTGTGTGCGTGTGTGTTGTCAGTGTGTGTGTGTGTGTGTTGTCGGTGTGTGTGTGTGTGTGTTGTCGGTGTGTGTGTGTGTGTGTGTTGTCGGTGTGTGTGTGTGTGTGTGTGTGTGTTGTCGGTGTGTGTGTGTGTGTTGTCGGTGTGTGTTGTCGGTGTGTGTGTGTGTGTGTGTTGTCGGTGTGTGTGTGTCTTGTCAGTGTGTGTGTGTGTGTTGTCTGTGTGTGTGTGTTGTCGGTGTGTGTGTGTGTTGTCAGTGTGTGTGTGTGTGTGTGTTGTCGGTGTCTGTGTGTGTTGTCAGTGTGTGTGTGTGTGTTGTCGGTGTGTGTGTTTGTGTGTGTTGTCGGTGTGTGTGAGTGTGTTGCTGGTGTGTGTGTGTGTGTGTTGTCGGTGTGTGTGTGTGTGTTGTAGGTGTGTGTGTGTGTGTTGTCGGTGTGTGTGTGTGTGTGTTGTCGGTGTGTGTGTGTGTGTTGTCAGTGTGTGTGTGTGTGTGTTGTCGGTGTGTGTGTGTGTGTGTTGTCGGTGTGTGTGTGTGTGTGTGTGTTGTCGGTGTGTGTGTGTGTGTTGTCGGTGTGTGTGTGTGTTGTCGGTGTGTGTGTGTGTGTGTGTTGTCAGTGTGTGTGTGTGTTGTCTGTGTGTGTGTGTGTTGTCGGTGTGTGTGTGTGTTGTCGGTGTGTGTGTGTGTGTGTGTTGTCGGTGTGTGTGTGTGTGTTGTCAGTGTGTGTGTGTGTGTCTTGTCAGTGTGTGTGTGTGTGTGTTGTCGGTGTGTGTGTGTTTATGTGTTGTCGGTGTGTGTGTGTGTGTGTGTTGTCGGTGTGTGTGTGTGTTGTCGGTGTGTTTGTGTGTGTTGTCGGTGTGTGTGTGTGTGTGTGTGTGTTGTCGGTGTGTGTGTGTGTGTGTTGTCGGTGTGTGTGTGTGTGTGTGTGTGTTGTCGGTGTGTGTGTGTGTGTGTTGTCGGTGTGTGTGTGTGTTGTCGTGTGTGTGTGTGTTGTGTGTGTGTGTGTTGTCGGTGTGTGTGTGTGTGTGTGTTGTCGGTGTGTGTGTGTTGTCGGTGTGTGTGTGTGTTGTCGGTGTGTGTGTGTGTGTGTTGTCGGTGTGTGTGTGTGTGTGTGTTGTCAGTGTGTGTGTGTGTGTGTTGTCGGTGTGTGTGTGTGTGTGTTGTCGGTGTGTGTGTGTGTGTGTTGTCGGTGTGTGTGTGTGTGTGTGTGTTGTCGGTGTGTGTGTGTGTGTTGTCGGTGTGTGTGTTGTCGGTGTGTGTGTGTGTGTGTGTTGTCGGTGTGTGTGTGTGTGTCTTGTCAGTGTGTGTGTGTGTGTTGTCTGTGTGTGTGTGTGTTGTCGGTGTGTGTGTGTGTTGTCGGTGTGTGTGTGTGTGTGTGTT
Organism: Salmo salar; assembly: GCF_965601325.2. Classification (NCBI taxonomy): domain Eukaryota; kingdom Metazoa; phylum Chordata; class Actinopteri; order Salmoniformes; family Salmonidae; genus Salmo; species Salmo salar. Next base: position 1,922,306 of record NW_027675376.1, read on the forward strand.
GTCGGTGTGTGTGTGTGTGTTGTCAGTGTGTGTGTGTGTGTTGTCGGTGTGTGTGTGTGTGTGTGTTGTCGGTGTGTGTGAGTGTGTTGCTGGTGTGTGTGTGTGTGTGTTGTCGGTGTGTGTGTGTGTGTTGTCGGTGTGTGTGTGTGTGTTGTCGGTGTGTGTGTGTGTGTGTTGTCGGTGTGTGTGTGTGTGTGTGTTGTCAGTGTGTGTGTGTGTGTGTTGTCGGTGTGTGTGTGTGTTGTCGGTGTGTGTGTGTGTGTGTGTGTGTTGTCGGTGTGTGTGTGTGTGTTGTCGGTGTGTGTGTGTGTTGTCGGTGTGTGTGTGTGTGTGTTGTCAGTGTGTGTGTGTGTGTCTTGTCAGTGTGTGTGTGTGTGTTGTCGGTGTGTGTGTGTTTATGTGTTGTCGGTGTGTGTGTGTGTGTGTGTGTGTTGTCGGTGTGTGTGTGTGTTGTCGGTGTGTGTGTGTGTGTTGTCGGTGTGTGTGTGTGTGTGTGTGTGTGTGTTGTCGGTGTGTGTGTGTGTGTGTTGTCGGTGTGTGTGTGTGTGTGTGTGTGTGTGTTGTCGGTGTGTGTGTGTGTGTTGTCGGTGTGTGTGTGTGTGTGTTGTCGTGTGTGTGTGTGTTGTGTGTGTGTGTGTTGTCGGTGTGTGTGTGTGTGTGTTGTCGGTGTGTGTGTGTGTGTGTTGTCGGTGTGTGTGTGTGTGTGTGTGTTGTCGGTGTGTGTGTGTGTGTGTTGTCGGTGTGTGTGTGTGTGTGTGTGTGTTGTCGGTGTGTGTGTGTGTGTTGTGTGTGTGTGTGTTGTCGGTGTGTGTGTGTGTGTGTTGTCGGTGTGTGTGTGTGTGTGTGTGTGTGTTGTCGGTGTGTGTGTGTGTGTTGTGTGTGTGTGTGTTGTCGGTGTGTGTGTGTTGTCGGTGCGTGTGTGTTTGTGTTGTCGGTGTGTGTGTGTGTTGTCGGTGTGTGTGTGTGTGTTGTCGGTGTGTGTGTGTGTGTGTGTGTGTTGTCGGTGTGTGTGTGTTGTCGGTGTGTGTGTGTTGTCGGTGTGTTGTCGGTGTGTGTGTGTGTGTGTTGTCGGTGTGTGTGTGTGTGTTGTCGGTGTGTGTGTGTTGTTGGTGTGTGTGTGTGTTGTGTGTGTGTGTGTGTTGTCGGTGTGTGTGTGTGTGTGTTGTCGGTGTGTGTGTGTGTGTGTCTTGTCGGTGTGAGTGTGTTGTCGTTGTGTGTGTGTGTGTGTGGTAGGTGTGTGTGTGTGTTGTCGGTGTGTGTGTTGTCGGTGTGTGTGTGTTGTCGGTGTGTGTGTGTGTGTTGTCGGTGTGTGTGTGTGTGTTGTTGGTGTGTGTGTGTGTGTGTGTGTGTTGTCGGTGTGTGTGTGTGTTGTCGGTGTGTGTGTGTGTGTGTTGTCGGTGTGTGTGTGTGTGTTGTCGGTGTGTGTGTGTGTGTTGTCGGTGTGTGTGTGTGTTGTCGGTGTGTGTGTGTGTGTGTTGTCGGTGTGTGTGTGTGTGTTGTCTGTGTGTGTGTGTGTTGTCGGTGTGTGTGTGTGTTGTCGGTGTGTGTGTGTGTGTGTTGTCGGTGTGTGTGTGTGTGTTGTCAGTGTGTGTGTGTGTGTTGTCGGTGTGTGTGTGTGTGTGTGTTGTCGGTGTGTGTGAGTGTGTTGCTGGTGTGTGTGTGTGTGTGTTGTCGGTGTGTGTGTGTGTGTTGTCGGTGTGTGTGTGTGTGTTGTCGGTGTGTGTGTGTGTGTGTTGTCGGTGTGTGTGTGTGTGTGTGTGTTGTCAGTGTGTGTGTGTGTGTGTTGTCGGTGTGTGTGTGTGTGTGTTGTCGGTGTGTGTGTGTGTGTGTGTGTGTTGTCGGTGTGTGTGTGTGTGTTGTCGGTGTGTGTGTGTGTTGTCGGTGTGTGTGTGTGTGTGTGTTGTCAGTGTGTGTGTGTGTGTCTTGTCAGTGTGTGTGTGTGTGTTGTCGGTGTGTGTGTGTTTATGTGTTGTCGGTGTGTGTGTGTGTGTGTGTTGTCGGTGTGTGTGTGTGTTGTCGGTGTGTGTGTGTGTGTTGTCGGTGTGTGTGTGTGTGTGTGTGTGTGTGTGTGTGTTGTCGGTGTGTGTGTGTGTGTGTTGTCGGTGTGTGTGTGTGTGTGTGTGTGTGTGTTGTCGGTGTGTGTGTGTGTGTTGTCGGTGTGTGTGTGTGTGTGTGTTGTCGTGTGTGTGTGTGTTGTGTGTGTGTGTGTTGTCGGTGTGTGTGTGTGTGTGTTGTCGGTGTGTGTGTGTGTGTGTTGTCGGTGTGTGTGTGTGTGTGTGTGTGTTGTCGGTGTGTGTGTGTGTGTGTTGTCGGTGTGTGTGTGTGTGTGTGTGTGTTGTCGGTGTGTGTGTGTGTGTTGTGTGTGTGTGTGTTGTCGGTGTGTGTGTGTGTGTGTTGTCGGTGTGTGTGTGTGTGTGTGTGTGTTGTCGGTGTGTGTGTGTGTTGTGTGTGTGTGTGTTGTCGGTGTGTGTGTGTGTGTGTTGTCGGTGTGTGTGTGTGTGTGTGTTGTCGGTGTGTGTGTGTTGTCGGTGCGTGTGTGTGTGTGTTGTCGGTGTGTGTGTGTGTTGTCGGTGTGTGTGTGTGTGTTGTCGGTGTGTGTGTGTGTGTGTGTGTGTTGTCGGTGTGTGTGTGTTGTCGGTGTGTGTGTGTTGTCGGTGTGTTGTCGGTGTGTGTGTGTGTGTGTTGTCGGTGTGTGTGTGTGTGTTGTCGGTGTGTGTGTGTTGTTGGTGTGTGTGTGTGTTGTGTGTGTGTGTGTGTTGTCGGTGTGTGTGTGTGTGTGTTGTCGGTGTGTGTGTGTGTGTGTCTTGTCGGTGTGTGTGTGTTGTCGTTGTGTGTGTGTGTGTGTGGTAGGTGTGTGTGTGTGTTGTCGGTGTGTGTGTGTGTGTGTTGTCGGTGTGTGTGTGTTGTCGGTGTGTGTGTGTGTGTTGTCGGTGTGTGTGTGTGTGTTGTTGGTGTGTGTGTGTGTGTGTTGTCGGTGTGTGTGTGTGTGTTGTCGGTGTGTGTGTGTGTGTTGTCGGTGTGTGTGTGTGTGTGTGTGTGTGTGTGTGTGTGTGTGTGTGTGTGTGTGTGTGTGTGTGTGTTGTCGGTGTGTGTGTGAGTGTGTGTTGTCGGTGTGTGTGTGTGTTGTCGGTGTGTGTGTGTGTGTGTGTTGTCGGTGTGTGTGTGTGTGTGTTGTGTGTGTGTGTTGTCGGTGTGTGTGTGTGTGTGTGTGTTGTCGGTGTGTGTGTGTGTGTGTTGTCGGTGTGTGTGTGTGTGTTGTCTGTGTGTGTGTGTGTGTTGTCGGTGTGTGTGTGTGTGTGTTGTCGGTGTGTGTGTGTGTGTGTTGTCGGTGTGTGTGTGTGTGTGTTGTCGGTGTGTGTGTGTTGTGTGTGTGTGTGTTGTCGGTGTGTGTGTGTGTGTTGTTGGTGTGTGTGTGTGTGTGTGTTGTCGGTGTGTGTGTGTGTGTGTGTTGTCGGTGTGTGTGTGTGTGTGTTGTCGGTGTGTGTGTGTGTGTGTGTGTGTTGTCGGTGTGTGTGTGTGTGTTGTCGGTGTGTGTGTGTGTGTGTGTTGTCGGTGTGTGTGTGTTGTCGGTGCGTGTGTGTGTTGTCGGTGTGTGTGTGTGTGTGTGTTGTTGGTGTGTGTGTGTGTGTGTGTGTTGTCGGTGTGTGTGTGTGTGTGTGTGTTGTCGGTGTGTGTGTGTTGTCGGTGTGTGTGTGTGTGTGTTGTCGGTGTGTGTGTGTGTGTTGTCGGTGTGTGTGTGTGTGTTGTCGGTGTGTGTGTGTGTGTGTGTGTTGTCGGTGTGTGTGTGTGTGTGTGTTGTCGGTGTGTGTGTGTGTGTTGTCGGTGTGTGTGTGTGTGTGTGTGTGTGTGTGTTGTCGGTGTGTGTGTGTGTGTGTTGTCGGTGTGTGTGTGTGTGTGTGTGTGTGTGTGTGTGTGTGTGTGTGTGTGTGTGTGTTGTCGGTGTGTGTGTGTGTTGTCGGTGTGTGTGTGTGTTGTCGTGTGTGTGTGTGTTGTGTGTGTGTGTGTGTTGTCGGTGTGTGTGTGTGTGTGTTGTCGGTGTGTGTGTGTGTTGTCGGTGTGTGTGTGTGTGTTGTCGGTGTGTGTGTGTGTGTGTTGTCGGTGTGTGTGTGTGTGTGTGTGTGTTGTCGGTGTGTGTGTGTTGTGTGTGTGTGTGTTGTCGGTGTGTGTGTGTGTGTGTTGTCGGTGTGTGTGTGTGTGTGTGTTGTCGGTGTGTGTGTGTTGTCGGTGCGTGTGTGTGTGTGTTGTCGGTGTGTGTGTGTGTTGTCGGTGTGTGTGTGTATGTTGTCGGTGTGTGTATGTGTGTGTGTTGTCGGTGTGTGTGTGTTGTCGGTGTGTGTGTGTTGTCGGTGTGTTGTCGGTGTGTGTGTGTGTGTGTTGTCGGTGTGTGTGTGTGTGTTGTCGGTGTGTGTGTGTTGTTGGTGTGTGTGTGTGTTGTGTGTGTGTGTGTGTTGTCGGTGTGTGTGTGTGTGTGTTGTCGGTGTGTGTGTGTGTGTGTCTTGTCGGTGTGTGTGTGTTGTCGTTGTGTGTGTGTGTGTGTGGTAGGTGTGTGTGTGTGTTGTCGGTGTGTGTGTGTGTGTGTTGTCGGTGTGTGTGTGTTGTCGGTGTGTGTGTGTGTGTTGTCGGTGTGTGTGTGTGTGTTGTTGGTGTGTGTGTGTGTGTGTGTGTGTTGTCGGTGTGTGTGTGTGTTGTCGGTGTGTGTGTGTGTGTGTTGTCGGTGTGTGTGTGTGTGTTGTCGGTGTGTGTGTGTGTGTGTGTGTGTGTGTGTGTGTGTGTGTGTTGTCGGTGTGTGTGTGAGTGTGTGTTGTCGGTGTGTGTGTGTGTGTGTTGTCGGTGTGTGTGTGTGTGTGTGTTGTCGGTGTGTGTGTGTGTGTGTTGTGTGTGTGTGTGTTGTCGGTGTGTGTGTGTGTGTGTTGTCGGTGTGTGTGTGTGTGTGTTGTCGGTGTGTGTGTGTGTGTTGTCTGTGTGTGTGTGTGTGTTGTCGGTGTGTGTGTGTGTGTGTTGTCGGTGTGTGTGTGTGTGTGTTGTCGGTGTGTGTGTGTGTGTGTGTGTTGTCGGTGTGTGTGTGTTGTGTGTGTGTGTGTTGTCGGTGTGTGTGTGTGTGTTGTTGGTGTGTGTGTGTGTGTTGTCGGTGTGTGTGTGTGTGTTGTCGGTGTGTGTGTGTGTGTGTTGTCGGTGTGTGTGTGTGTGTGTGTTGTCGGTGTGTGTGTGTGTGTGTTGTCGGTGTGTTTGTGTGTGTGTGTTGTCGGTGTGTGTGTGTTGTCGGTGCGTGTGTGTGTTGTCGGTGTGTGTGTGTGTTGTCGGTGTGTGTGTGTGTGTGTGTGTGTTGTCGGTGTGTGTGTGTGTGTGTGTGTTGTCGGTGTGTGTGTGTTGTCGGTGTGTGTGTGTGTGTGTTGTCGGTGTGTGTGTGTGTGTTGTCGGTGTGTGTGTGTGTGTTGTCGGTGTGTGTGTGTGTGTTGTCGGTGTGTGTGTGTGTGTGTTGTCGCTGTGTGTGTGTATGTGTTATGTGTGTGTGTGTTGTCGGTGTGTGTGTGTGTGTGTTGTCGGTGTGTGTGTGTGTGTGTTGTCGGTGTGTGTGTGTGTGTGTGTGTGTTGTCGGTGTGTGTGTGTGTGTGTTGTCGGTGTGTGTGTGTTGTCGGTGTGTGTGTGTGTGTTGTCGGTGTGTGTGTGTGTGTGTTGTCGGTGTGTGTGTGTGTGTGTTGTCGGTGTGTGTGTGTTGTCGGTGTGTGTGTGTGTGTGTTGTCGGTGTGTCTGTGTGTGTTGTCGGTGTGTGTGTGTGTTTGTTGTCGGTGTGTGTGTGTGTGTGTGTGTTGTCGGTGTGTGTGTGTTGTCGGTGCGTGTGTGTGTGTGTTGTCGGTGTGTGTGTGTGTTGTCGGTGTGTGTGTGTGTGTGTGTTGTCGGTGTGTGTGTGTGTGTGTGTGTTGTCGGTGTGTGTGTGTGTTGTGTGTGTGTGTGTGTTGTCGGTGTGTGTGTGTTGTCGGTGTGTGTGTGTGTGTGTCTTGTCGGTGTGTGTGTGTTGTCGTTGTGTGTGTGTGTGTGTGGTAGGTGTTTGTGTGTGTTGTCGGTGTGTGTGTGTGTTGTCGGTGTGTGTGTGTGTTGTCGGTGTGTGTGTGTGTGTTGTCGGTGTGTGTGTGTGTGTGTTGTCGGTGTGTGTGTGTGTGTGTTGTCGGTGTGTGTGAGTGTGTTGCTGGTGTGTGTGTGTGTGTGTGTTGTCGGTGTGTGTGTGTGTGTTGTCGGTGTGTGTGTGTGTGTTGTCGGTGTGTGTGTGTGTGTGTGTGTGTGTTGTCAGTGTGTGTGTGTGTGTGTTGTCGGTGTGTGTGTGTGTGTGTTGTCGGTGTGTGTGTGTGTGTGTTGTCGGTGTGTGTGTGTGTGTTGTCGGTGTGTGTGTGTGTGTGTGTTGTCGGTGTGTGTGTGTGTTGTCGGTGTGTGTGTGTGTGTGTGTTGTCAGTGTGTGTGTGTGTGTCTTGTCAGTGTGTGTGTGTGTGTGTTGTCGTTGTGTGTGTGTTTATGTGTTGTCGGTGTGTGTGTGTGTGTTGTCGGTGTGTGTGTGTGTTGTCGGTGTGTGTGTGTGTTGTCGGTGTGTGTGTGTGTGTGTGTGTGTGTGTGTGTGTTGTCGGTGTGTGTGTGTGTGTGTTGTCGGTGTGTGTGTGTGTGTGTGTGTGTGTGTGTGTTGTCGGTGTGTGTGTGTGTTGTCGGTGTGTGTGTGTGTGTGTTGTCGTGTGTGTGTGTGTTGTGTGTGTGTGTGTTGTCGGTGTGTGTGTGTGTGTGTTGTCGGTGTCTGTGTGTGTGTGTTGTCGGTGTGTGTGTGTGTGTGTGTGTGTTGTCGGTGTGTGTGTATGTGTGTTGTCGGTGTGTGTGTGTGTGTGTTGTCGGTGTGTGTGTGTGTGTGTGTGTGTGTGTGTGTATTGTCGGTGTGTGTGTGTGTGTTGTGTGTGTGTGTGTTGTCGGTGTGTGTGTGTGTTGTCGGTGTGTGTGTGTGTGTTGTCGGTGTGTGTGTGTGTGTGTGTGTGTGTTGTCGGTGTGTGTGTGTTGTCGGTGTGTGTGTGTTGTCAGTGTGTTGTCGGTGTGTGTGTGTGTGTGTTGTCGGTGTGTGTGTGCGTGTTGTCGGTGTGTGTGTGTGTGTTGTTGGTGTGTGTGTGTGTTGTGTGTGTGTGTGTGTGTGTTGTCGGTGTGTGTGTGTGTGTGTTGTCGGTGTGTGTGTGTGTGTGTCTTGTCGGTGTGTGTGTGTTGTCGTTGTGTGTGTGTGTGTGTGGTAGGTGTGTGTGTGTGTTGTCGGTGTGTGTGTGTGTGTGTGTTGTCGGTGTGTGTGTGTTGTCGGTGTGTGTGTGTGTGTTGTCGGTGTGTGTGTGTGTTGTTGGTGTGTGTGTGTGTGTGTGTGTGTTGTCGGTGTGTGTGTGTGTTGTCGGTGTGTGTGTGTGTGTGTTGTCGGTGTGTGTGTGTGTGTTGTCGGTGTGTGTGTGTGTTGTCGGTGTGTGTGTGTGTGTGTGTGTGTGTGTGTGTGTGTGTGTGTGTTGTCGGTGTGTGTGTGAGTGTGTGTTGTCGGTGTGTGTGTGTGTGTGTTGTCGGTGTGTGTGTGTGTGTGTTGTCGGTGTGTGTGTGTGTGTGTTGTGTGTGTGTGTTGTCTGTGTGTGTGTGTGTGTTGTCGGTGTGTGTGTGTTGTCGGTGTGTGTGTGTGTGTTGTTGGTGTGTGTGTGTGTGTTGTCGGTGTGTGTGTGTGTGTTGTCGGTGTGTGTGTGTTGTCGGTGCGTGTGTGTGTTGTCGGTGTGTGTGTGTGTTGTCGGTGTGTGTGTGTGTGTGTGTTGTCGGTGTGTGTGTGTGTGTGTGTGTTGTCGGTGTGTGTGTGTTGTTGGTGTGTGTGTGTGTGTGTTGTCGGTGTGTGTGTGTTGTCGGTGTGTGTGTGTGTTGTCGGTGTGTGTGTGTGTGTGTGTTGTCGGTGTGTGTGTGTGTGTGTCTTGTCGGTGTGTGTGTGTTGTCGTTGTGTGTGTGTGTGTGTGGTAGGTGTGTGTGTGTGTTGTCGGTGTGTGTGTGTGTGTGTTGTCGGTGTGTGTGTGTTGTCGGTGTGTGTGTGTGTGTTGTCGGTGTGTGTGTGTGTTGTTGGTGTGTGTGTGAGTGTGTGTGTTTTGTCGGTGTGTGTGTGAGTGTGTGTTGTCGGTGTGTGTGTGTGTGTGTTGTCGGTGTGTGTGTGTGTGTGTTGTCGGTGTGTGTGTGTGTGTGTTGTGTGTGTGTGTTGTCGGTGTGTGTGTGTGTTGTCGATGTGTGTGTGTGTGTGTTGTCAGTGTGTGTGTGTGTGTTGTCTGTGTGTGTGTGTGTTGTCGGTGTGTGTGTGTTGTCGGTGTGTGTGTGTGTGTTGTTGGTGTGTGTGTGTGTGTTGTCGGTGTGTGTGTGTGTGTTGTCGGTGTGTGTGTGTGTGTGTTGTCGGTGTGTGTGTGTGTGTGTGTGTGTGTTGTCGGTGTGTGTGTGTGTGTGTTGTCGGTGTGTGTGTGTGTGTGTGTTGTCGGTGTGTGTGTGTTGTCGGTGCGTGTGTGTGTGTGTTGTGTGTGTGTGTGTTGTCGGTGTGTGTGTGTGTGTGTTGTCGGTGTGTGTGTGTGTGTGTTGTCGGTGTGTGTGTGTGTGTTGTCTGTGTGTGTGTGTGTGTTGTCGGTGTGTGTGTGTGTGTGTTGTCGGTGTGTGTGTGTGTGTGTTGTCGGTGTGTGTGTGTGTGTGTGTGTTGTCGGTGTGTGTGTGTTGTGTGTGTGTGTGTTGTCGGTGTGTGTGTGTGTGTTGTTGGTGTGTGTGTGTGTGTGTGTTGTCGGTGTGTGTGTGTGTGTGTTGTGTGTGTGTGTGTTGTCGGTGTGTGTGTGTGTGTTGTCGGTGTGTGTGTGTGTGTGTTGTCGGTGTGTGTGTGTGTTGTCTGTGTGTGTGTGTGTGTTGTCGGTGTGTGTGTGTGTGTGTTGTCGGTGTGTGTGTGTGTGTGTTGTCGGTGTGTGTGTGTGTGTGTGTGTTGTCGGTGTGTGTGTGTTGTGTGTGTGTGTGTTGTCGGTGTGTGTGTGTGTGTTGATGGTGTGTGTGTGTGTGTTGTCGGTGTGTGTGTGTGTGTTGTCGGTGTGTGTGTGTGTGTGTTGTCGGTGTGTGTGTGTGTGTGTGTTGTCGGTGTGTGTGTGTGTGTTGTCGGTGTGTGTGTGTGTGTTGTCGGTGTGTGTGTGTTGTCGGTGCGTGTGTGTGTTGTCGGTGTGTGTGTGTGTTGTCGGTGTGTGTGTGTGTGTGTGTGTGTGTGTTGTCGGTGTGTGTGTGTGTGTGTTGTCGGTGTGTGTGTGTTGTCGGTGTGTGTGTGTGTGTGTTGTCGGTGTGTGTGTGTGTGTTGTCGGTGTGTGTGTGTGTGTTGTCGGTGTGTGTGTGTGTGTGTGTTGTCGGTGTGTGTGTGTGTGTGTGTTGTCGCTGTGTGTGTGTATGTGTTATGTGTGTGTGTGTTGTCGGTGTGTGTGTGTGTGTGTTGTCGGTGTGTGTGTGTGTGTGTTGTCGGTGTGTGTGTGTGTGTTGTCGGTGTGTGTGTGTGTGTGTTGTCGGTGTGTGTGTGTTGTCGGTGTGTGTGTGTGTGTTGTCGGTGTGTGTGTGTGTGTGTGTTGTCGGTGTGTGTGTGTGTGTGTTGTCGGTGTGTGTGTGTTGTCGGTGTGTGTGTGTGTGTGTTGTCGGTGTGTGTGTGTGTGTGTTGTCGGTGTGTGTGTGTGTGTTGTCGGTGTGTGTGTGTGTTGTCGGTGTGTGTGTGTGTGTGTGTGTGTGTGTGTGTGTGTGTGTTGTCGGTGTGTGTGTGAGTGTGTGTTGTCGGTGTGTGTGTGTGTGTGTTGTCGGTGTGTGTGTGTGTGTGTTGTCGGTGTGTGTGTGTGTGTGTTGTGTGTGTGTGTTGTCTGTGTGTGTGTGTGTGTTGTCGGTGTGTGTGTGTTGTCGGTGTGTGTGTGTGTGTTGTTGGTGTGTGTGTGTGTGTTGTCGGTGTGTGTGTGTGTGTTGTCGGTGTGTGTGTGTTGTCGGTGCGTGTGTGTGTTGTCGGTGTGTGTGTGTGTTGTCGGTGTGTGTGTGTGTGTGTGTTGTCGGTGTGTGTGTGTGTGTGTGTGTTGTCGGTGTGTGTGTGTTGTCGGTGTGTGTGTGTGTGTGTTGTCGGTGTGTGTGTGTTGTCGGTGTGTGTGTGTGTTGTCGGTGTGTGTGTGTGTGTGTGTTGTCGGTGTGTGTGTGTGTGTGTCTTGTCGGTGTGTGTGTGTTGTCGTTGTGTGTGTGTGTGTGTGGTAGGTGTGTGTGTGTGTTGTCGGTGTGTGTGTGTGTGTGTTGTCGGTGTGTGTGTGTTGTCGGTGTGTGTGTGTGTGTTGTCGGTGTGTGTGTGTGTTGTTGGTGTGTGTGTGAGTGTGTGTGTTTTGTCGGTGTGTGTGTGAGTGTGTGTTGTCGGTGTGTGTGTGTGTGTGTTGTCGGTGTGTGTGTGTGTGTGTTGTCGGTGTGTGTGTGTGTGTGTTGTGTGTGTGTGTTGTCGGTGTGTGTGTGTGTTGTCGATGTGTGTGTGTGTGTGTTGTCAGTGTGTGTGTGTGTGTTGTCTGTGTGTGTGTGTGTTGTCGGTGTGTGTGTGTTGTCGGTGTGTGTGTGTGTGTTGTTGGTGTGTGTGTGTGTGTTGTCGGTGTGTGTGTGTGTGTTGTCGGTGTGTGTGTGTGTGTGTTGTCGGTGTGTGTGTGTGTGTGTGTGTGTGTTGTCGGTGTGTGTGTGTGTGTGTTGTCGGTGTGTGTGTGTGTGTGTGTTGTCGGTGTGTGTGTGTTGTCGGTGCGTGTGTGTGTGTGTTGTGTGTGTGTGTGTTGTCGGTGTGTGTGTGTGTGTGTTGTCGGTGTGTGTGTGTGTGTGTTGTCGGTGTGTGTGTGTGTGTTGTCTGTGTGTGTGTGTGTGTTGTCGGTGTGTGTGTGTGTGTGTTGTCGGTGTGTGTGTGTGTGTGTTGTCGGTGTGTGTGTGTGTGTGTGTGTTGTCGGTGTGTGTGTGTTGTGTGTGTGTGTGTTGTCGGTGTGTGTGTGTGTGTTGTTGGTGTGTGTGTGTGTGTGTGTTGTCGGTGTGTGTGTGTGTGTGTTGTGTGTGTGTGTGTTGTCGGTGTGTGTGTGTGTGTTGTCGGTGTGTGTGTGTGTGTGTTGTCGGTGTGTGTGTGTGTTGTCTGTGTGTGTGTGTGTGTTGTCGGTGTGTGTGTGTGTGTGTTGTCGGTGTGTGTGTGTGTGTGTTGTCGGTGTGTGTGTGTGTGTGTGTGTTGTCGGTGTGTGTGTGTTGTGTGTGTGTGTGTTGTCGGTGTGTGTGTGTGTGTTGATGGTGTGTGTGTGTGTGTTGTCGGTGTGTGTGTGTGTGTTGTCGGTGTGTGTGTGTGTGTGTTGTCGGTGTGTGTGTGTGTGTGTGTTGTCGGTGTGTGTGTGTGTGTTGTCGGTGTGTGTGTGTGTGTTGTCGGTGTGTGTGTGTTGTCGGTGCGTGTGTGTGTTGTCGGTGTGTGTGTGTGTTGTCGGTGTGTGTGTGTGTGTGTGTGTGTGTGTTGTCGGTGTGTGTGTGTGTGTGTTGTCGGTGTGTGTGTGTTGTCGGTGTGTGTGTGTGTGTGTTGTCGGTGTGTGTGTGTGTGTTGTCGGTGTGTGTGTGTGTGTTGTCGGTGTGTGTGTGTGTGTGTGTTGTCGGTGTGTGTGTGTGTGTGTGTTGTCGCTGTGTGTGTGTATGTGTTATGTGTGTGTGTGTTGTCGGTGTGTGTGTGTGTGTGTTGTCGGTGTGTGTGTGTGTGTGTTGTCGGTGTGTGTGTGTGTGTTGTCGGTGTGTGTGTGTGTGTGTGTTGTCGGTGTGTGTGTGTTGTCGGTGTGTGTGTGTGTGTTGTCGGTGTGTGTGTGTGTGTGTGTTGTCGGTGTGTGTGTGTGTGTGTTGTCGGTGTGTGTGTGTTGTCGGTGTGTGTGTGTGTGTGTTGTCGGTGTGTGTGTGTGTGTTGTCGGTGTGTGTGTGTGTGTGTTGTCGGTGTGTGTGTGTGTGTGTGTTGTCGGTGTGTGTGTGTTGTCGGTGCGTGTGTGTGTGTGTTGTCGGTGTGTGTGTGTGTTGTCGGTGTGTGTGTGTGTGTTGTCGGTGTGTGTGTTGTGTGTGTGTGTGTGTTGTCGGTGTGTGTGTGTGTGTGTTGTCGGTGTGTGTGTGTGTGTGTCTTGTCGGTGTGTGTGTGTTGTCGTTGTGTGTGTGTGTGTGTGTGGTAGGTGTTTGTGTGTGTTGTCGGTGTGTGTGTGTGTGTGTTGTCGGTGTGTGTGTGTGTTGTCGGTGTGTGTGTGTGTGTTGTCGGTGTGTGTGTGTGTGTGTTGTCGGTGTGTGTGTGTGTGTGTTGTCGGTGTGTGTGAGTGTGTTGCTGGTGTGTGTGTGTGTGTGTGTTGTCGGTGTGTGTGTGTGTGTTGTCGGTGTGTGTGTGTGTGTTGTCGGTGTGTGTGTGTGTGTGTCTTGTCGGTGTGTGTGTGTGTTGTCGGTGTGTGTGTGTGTGTTGTCGGTGTGTGTGTGTGTGTGTGTTGTCGGTGTGTGTGTGTGTGTGTTGTCGGTGTGTGTGAGTGTGTTGCTGGTGTGTGTGTGTGTGTGTGTTGTCGGTGTGTGTGTGTGTTGTCGGTGTGTGTGTGTGTGTGTGTGTGTTGTCGGTGTGTGTGTGTGTGTCTTGTCGGTGTGTGTGTGTTGTCGTTGTGTGTGTGTGTGTGTGGTAGGTGTGTGTGTGTGTTGTCGGTGTGTGTGTGTGTGTGTTGTCGGTGTGTGTGTGTTGTCGGTGTGTGTGTGTGTGTTGTCGGTGTGTGTGTGTGTTGTTGGTGTGTGTGTGTGTGTGTGTGTGTTGTCGGTGTGTGTGTGTGTTGTCGGTGTGTGTGTGTGTGTGTTGTCGGTGTGTGTGTGTGTGTTGTCGGTGTGTGTGTGTGTGTTGTCGGTGTGTGTGTGTGTGTGTGTGTGTGTGTGTGTGTGTGTGTGTGTTTTGTCGGTGTGTGTGTGAGTGTGTGTTGTCGGTGTGTGTGTGTGTGTGTGTGTTGTCGGTGTGTGTGTGTGTGTGTTGTCGGTGTGTGTGTGTGTGTGTTGTGTGTGTGTGTTGTCGGTGTGTGTGTGTGTTGTCGATGTGTGTGTGTGTGTGTTGTCAGTGTGTGTGTGTGTGTTGTCTGTGTGTGTGTGTGTGTTGTCGGTGTGTGTGTGTTGTCGGTGTGTGTGTGTGTGTTGTTGGTGTGTGTGTGTGTGTTGTCGGTGTGTGTGTGTGTGTTGTCGGTGTGTGTGTGTGTGTGTTGTCGGTGTGTGTGTGTGTGTGTGTGTGTTGTCGGTGTGTGTGTGTTTGTGTTGTCGGTGTGTGTGTGTGTGTGTGTTGTCGGTGTGTGTGTGTTGTCGGTGCGTGTGTGTGTGTGTTGTGTGTGTGTGTGTTGTCGGTGTGTGTGTGTGTGTGTTGTCGGTGTGTGTGTGTGTGTGTGTTGTCGGTGTGTGTGTGTGTGTTGTCTGTGTGTGTGTGTGTGTTGTCGGTGTGTGTGTGTGTGTGTTGTCGGTGTGTGTGTGTGAGTGTTGTCGGTGTGTGTGTGTGTGTGTGTGTTGTCGGTGTGTGTGTGTTGTGTGTGTGTGTGTTGTCGGTGTGTGTGTGTGTGTGTGTTGTTGGTGTGTGTGTGTGTGTGTGTTGTCGGTGTGTGTGTGTGTGTGTTGTGTGTGTGTGTGTTGTCGGTGTGTGTGTGTGTGTTGTCGGTGTGTGTGTGTGTGTGTTGTCGGTGTGTGTGTGTGTGTTGTCTGTGTGTGTGTGTGTGTTGTCGGTGTGTGTGTGTGTGTGTTGTCGGTGTGTGTGTGTGTGTGTTGTCGGTGTGTGTGTGTGTGTGTGTGTTGTCGGTGTGTGTGTGTTGTGTGTGTGTGTGTTGTCGGTGTGTGTGTGTGTGTTGTTGGTGTGTGTGTGTGTGTGTTGTCGGTGTGTGTGTGTGTGTTGTCGGTGTGTGTGTGTGTGTGTTGTCGGTGTGTGTGTGTGTGTGTGTGTGTTGTCGGTGTGTGTGTGTGTGTTGTCGGTGTGTGTGTGTGTGTTGTCGGTGTGTGTGTGTTGTCGGTGCGTGTGTGTGTTGTCGGTGTGTGTGTGTGTTGTCGGTGTGTGTGTGTGTGTGTGTGTGTGTGTTGTCGGTGTGTGTGTGTGTGTGTTGTCGGTGTGTGTGTGTTGTCGGTGTGTGTGTGTGTGTGTTGTCGGTGTGTGTGTGTGTGTTGTCGGTGTGTGTGTGTGTGTTGTCGGTGTGTGTGTGTGTGTGTGTTGTCGGTGTGTGTGTGTGTGTGTGTGTTGTCGCTGTGTGTGTGTATGTGTTATGTGTGTGTGTGTTGTCGGTGTGTGTGTGTGTGTGTTGTCGGTGTGTGTGTGTGTGTGTTGTCGGTGTGTGTGTGTGTGTTGTCGGTGTGTGTGTGTGTGTGTTGTCGGTGTGTGTGTGTTGTCGGTGTGTGTGTGTGTGTTGTCGGTGTGTGTGTGTGTGTGTGTTGTCGGTGTGTGTGTGTGTGTGTTGTCGGTGTGTGTGTGTTGTCGGTGTGTGTGTGTGTGTGTTGTCGGTGTGTGTGTGTGTGTTGTCGGTGTGTGTGTGTGTGTGTTGTCGGTGTGTGTGTGTGTGTGTGTTGTCGGTGTGTGTGTGTTGTCGGTGCGTGTGTGTGTGTGTTGTCGGTGTGTGTGTGTGTTGTCGGTGTGTGTGTGTGTGTTGTCGGTGTGTGTGTGTGTGTGTGTTGTCGGTGTGTGTGTTGTGTGTGTGTGTGTGTTGTCGGTGTGTGTGTGTGTGTGTTGTCGGTGTGTGTGTGTGTGTGTCTTGTCGGTGTGTGTGTGTTGTCGTTGTGTGTGTGTGTGTGTGGTAGGTGTTTGTGTGTGTTGTCGGTGTGTGTGTGTGTGTGTTGTCGGTGTGTGTGTGTGTTGTCGGTGTGTGTGTGTGTGTTGTCGGTGTGTGTGTGTGTGTGTTGTCGGTGTGTGTGTGTGTGTGTTGTCGGTGTGTGTGAGTGTGTTGCTGGTGTGTGTGTGTGTGTGTGTTGTCGGTGTGTGTGTGTGTGTTGTCGGTGTGTGTGTGTGTGTTGTCGGTGTGTGTGTGTGTGTGTGTGTTGTCGGTGTGTGTGTGTGTGTGTGTTGTCGGTGTGTGTGTGTGTTGTCGGTGTGTGTGTGTGTGTGTGTTGTCAGTGTGTGTGTGTGTGTCTTGTCAGTGTGTGTGTGTGTGTGTTGTCGTTGTGTGTGTGTTTATGTGTTGTCGGTGTGTGTGTGTGTTGTCGGTGTGTGTGTGTGTTGTCGGTGTGTGTGTGTTGTCGGTGTGTGTGTGTGTGTGTGTGTGTGTGTGTTGTCGGTGTGTGTGTGTGTGTGTTGTCGGTGTGTGTGTGTTGTCGGTGTGTGTGTGTGTGTGTTGTCGGTGTGTGTGTGTGTGTTGTCGGTGTGTGTGTGTGTGTTGTCGGTGTGTGTGTGTGTGTTGTCGGTGTGTGTGTGTGTGTGTGTGTTGTCGCTGTGTGTGTGTATGTGTTATGTGTGTGTGTGTTGTCGGTGTGTGTGTGTGTGTGTTGTCGGTGTGTGTGTGTGTGTGTTGTCGGTGTGTGTGTGTGTGTGTGTGTGTGTTGTCGGTGTGTGTGTGTGTGTGTTGTCGGTGTGTGTGTGTTGTCGGTGTGTGTGTGTTGTCGGTGTGTGTGTGTGTGTGTGTTGTCGGTGTGTGTGTGTGTGTGTTGTCGGTGTGTGTGTGTTGTCGGTGTGTGTGTGTGTTGTCGGTGTGTGTGTGTGTGTGTTGTCGGTGTGTGTGTGTGTGTGTGTTGTCGGTGTGTGTGTGTTGTCGGTGCGTGTGTGTGTGTGTTGTCGGTGTGTGTGTGTGTTGTCGGTGTGTGTGTGTGTGTTGTCGGTGTGTGTGTGTGTGTGTGTTGTCGGTGTGTGTGTGTGTTGTGTGTGTGTGTGTGTTGTCGGTGTGTGTGTGTGTGTGTGTTGTCGGTGTGTGTGTGTGTGTGTCTTGTCGGTGTGTGTGTGTTGTCGTTGTGTGTGTGTGTGTGTGTGGTAGGTGTTTGTGTGTGTTGTCGGTGTGTGTGTGTGTGTGTTGTCGGTGTGTGTGTGTGTTGTCGGTGTGTGTGTGTGTGTTGTCGGTGTGTGTGTGTGTGTGTTGTCGGTGTGTGTGTGTGTGTGTTGTCGGTGTGTGTGAGTGTGTTGCTGGTGTGTGTGTGTGTGTGTGTTGTCGGTGTGTGTGTGTGTGTTGTCGGTGTGTGTGTGTGTGTGTTGTCGGTGTGTGTGTGTGTGTGTGTTGTCGGTGTGTGTGTGTGTGTGTGTGTTGTCAGTGTGTGTGTGTGTGTGTTGTCGGTGTGTGTGTGTGTGTGTTGTCGGTGTGTGTGTGTGTGTGTTGTCGGTGTGTCTGTGTGTGTTGTCGGTGTGTGTGTGTGTGTGTGTTGTCGGTGTGTGTGTGTGTTGTCGGTGTGTGTGTGTGTGTGTGTTGTCAGTGTGTGTGTGTGTGTCTTGTCAGTGTGTGTGTGTGTGTGTTGTCGTTGTGTGTGTGTTTATGTGTTGTCGGTGTGTGTGTGTGTGTTGTCGGTGTGTGTGTGTGTTGTCGGTGTGTGTGTGTGTTGTCGGTGTGTGTGTGTGTGTGTGTGTGTGTGTGTGTGTGTGTTGTCGGTGTGTGTGTGTGTGTGTTGTCGGTGTGTGTGTGTGTGTGTGTGTGTGTGTTGTCGGTGTGTGTGTGTGTGTTGTCGGTGTGTGTGTGTGTGTGTCTTGTCGGTGTGTGTGTGTTGTCGTTGTGTGTGTGTGTGTGTGTGGTAGGTGTTTGTGTGTGTTGTCGGTGTGTGTGTGTGTGTGTTGTCGGTGTGTGTGTGTGTTGTCGGTGTGTGTGTGTGTGTTGTCGGTGTGTGTGTGTGTGTGTTGTCGGTGTGTGTGTGTGTGTGTTGTCGGTGTGTGTGAGTGTGTTGCTGGTGTGTGTGTGTGTGTGTGTTGTCGGTGTGTGTGTGTGTGTTGTCGGTGTGTGTGTGTGTGTTGTCGGTGTGTGTGTGTGTGTGTGTGTTGTCGGTGTGTGTGTGTGTGTGTGTGTTGTCAGTGTGTGTGTGTGTGTGTTGTCGGTGTGTGTGTGTGTGTGTTGTCGGTGTGTGTGTGTGTGTGTTGTCGGTGTGTGTGTGTGTGTTGTCGGTGTGTGTGTGTGTGTGTGTTGTCGGTGTGTGTGTGTGTTGTCGGTGTGTGTGTGTGTGTTGTCAGTGTGTGTGTGTGTGTCTTGTAAGTGTGTGTGTGTGTCTGTTGTCGTTGTGTGTGTGTTTATGTGTTGTCGGTGTGTGTGTGTGTTGTCGGTGTGTGTGTGTGTTGTCGGTGTGTGTGTGTTGTCGGTGTGTGTGTGTGTGTGTGTGTGTGTGTTGTCGGTGTGTGTGTGTGTGTGTTGTCGGTGTGTGTGTGTTGTCGGTGTGTGTGTGTGTGTGTTGTCGGTGTGTGTGTGTGTGTTGTCGGTGTGTGTGTGTGTGTTGTCGGTGTGTGTGTGTGTGTTGTCGGTGTGTGTGTGTGTGTGTGTGTTGTCGCTGTGTGTGTGTATGTGTTATGTGTGTGTGTGTTGTCGGTGTGTGTGTGTGTGTGTTGTCGGTGTGTGTGTGTGTGTGTTGTCGGTGTGTGTGTGTGTGTGTGTGTGTGTTGTCGGTGTGTGTGTGTGTGTGTTGTCGGTGTGTGTGTGTTGTCGGTGTGTGTGTGTTGTCGGTGTGTGTGTGTGTGTGTTGTCGGTGTGTGTGTGTGTGTGTTGTCGGTGTGTGTGTGTTGTCGGTGTGTGTGTGTGTTGTCGGTGTGTGTGTGTGTGTGTTGTCGGTGTGTGTGTGTGTGTGTGTTGTCGGTGTGTGTGTGTTGTCGGTGCGTGTGTGTGTGTGTTGTCGGTGTGTGTGTGTGTTGTCGGTGTGTGTGTGTGTGTTGTCGGTGTGTGTGTGTGTGTGTGTTGTCGGTGTGTGTGTGTGTTGTGTGTGTGTGTGTGTTGTCGGTGTGTGTGTGTGTGTGTTGTCGGTGTGTGTGTGTGTGTGTCTTGTCGGTGTGTGTGTGTTGTCGTTGTGTGTGTGTGTGTGTGTGGTAGGTGTTTGTGTGTGTTGTCGGTGTGTGTGTGTGTGTGTTGTCGGTGTGTGTGTGTGTTGTCGGTGTGTGTGTGTGTGTTGTCGGTGTGTGTGTGTGTGTGTTGTCGGTGTGTGTGTGTGTGTGTTGTCGGTGTGTGTGAGTGTGTTGCTGGTGTGTGTGTGTGTGTGTGTTGTCGGTGTGTGTGTGTGTGTTGTCGGTGTGTGTGTGTGTGTTGTCGGTGTGTGTGTGTGTGTGTGTTGTCGGTGTGTGTGTGTGTGTGTGTGTTGTCAGTGTGTGTGTGTGTGTGTTGTCGGTGTGTGTGTGTGTGTGTTGTCGGTGTGTGTGTGTGTGTGTTGTCGGTGTGTCTGTGTGTGTTGTCGGTGTGTGTGTGTGTGTGTGTTGTCGGTGTGTGTGTGTGTTGTCGGTGTGTGTGTGTGTGTGTGTGTTGTCGCTGTGTGTGTGTATGTGTTATGTGTGTGTGTGTTGTCGGTGTGTGTGTGTGTGTGTTGTCGGTGTGTGTGTGTGTGTGTTGTCGGTGTGTGTGTGTGTGTGTGTGTGTGTTGTCGGTGTGTGTGTGTGTGTGTTGTCGGTGTGTGTGTGTTGTCGGTGTGTGTGTGTTGTCGGTGTGTGTGTGTGTGTGTGTTGTCGGTGTGTGTGTGTGTGTGTTGTCGGTGTGTGTGTGTTGTCGGTGTGTGTGTGTGTTGTCGGTGTGTGTGTGTGTGTGTTGTCGGTGTGTGTGTGTGTGTGTGTTGTCGGTGTGTGTGTGTTGTCGGTGCGTGTGTGTGTGTGTTGTCGGTGTGTGTGTGTGTTGTCGGTGTGTGTGTGTGTGTTGTCGGTGTGTGTGTGTGTGTGTGTTGTCGGTGTGTGTGTGTGTTGTGTGTGTGTGTGTGTTGTCGGTGTGTGTGTGTGTGTGTTGTCGGTGTGTGTGTGTGTGTGTCTTGTCGGTGTGTGTGTGTTGTCGTTGTGTGTGTGTGTGTGTGTGGTAGGTGTTTGTGTGTGTTGTCGGTGTGTGTGTGTGTGTGTTGTCGGTGTGTGTGTGTGTTGTCGGTGTGTGTGTGTGTGTTGTCGGTGTGTGTGTGTGTGTGTTGTCGGTGTGTGTGTGTGTGTGTTGTCGGTGTGTGTGAGTGTGTTGCTGGTGTGTGTGTGTGTGTGTGTTGTCGGTGTGTGTGTGTGTGTTGTCGGTGTGTGTGTGTGTGTTGTCGGTGTGTGTGTGTGTGTGTGTTGTCGGTGTGTGTGTGTGTGTGTGTGTTGTCAGTGTGTGTGTGTGTGTGTTGTCGGTGTGTGTGTGTGTGTGTTGTCGGTGTGTGTGTGTGTGTGTTGTCGGTGTGTCTGTGTGTGTTGTCGGTGTGTGTGTGTGTGTGTGTTGTCGGTGTGTGTGTGTGTTGTCGGTGTGTGTGTGTGTGTGTGTTGTCAGTGTGTGTGTGTGTGTCTTGTCAGTGTGTGTGTGTGTGTGTTGTCGTTGTGTGTGTGTTTATGTGTTGTCGGTGTGTGTGTGTGTGTTGTCGGTGTGTGTGTGTGTTGTCGGTGTGTGTGTGTGTTGTCGGTGTGTGTGTGTGTGTGTGTGTGTGTGTGTGTGTGTGTTGTCGGTGTGTGTGTGTGTGTGTTGTCGGTGTGTGTGTGTGTGTGTGTGTGTGTGTGTGTGTGTTGTCGGTGTGTGTGTGTGTGTTGTCGGTGTGTGTGTGTGTGTGTCTTGTCGGTGTGTGTGTGTTGTCGTTGTGTGTGTGTGTGTGTGTGGTAGGTGTTTGTGTGTGTTGTCGGTGTGTGTGTGTGTGTGTTGTCGGTGTGTGTGTGTGTTGTCGGTGTGTGTGTGTGTGTTGTCGGTGTGTGTGTGTGTGTGTTGTCGGTGTGTGTGTGTGTGTTGTCGGTGTGTGTGAGTGTGTTGCTGGTGTGTGTGTGTGTGTGTGTTGTCGGTGTGTGTGTGTGTGTTGTCGGTGTGTGTGTGTGTGTTGTCGGTGTGTGTGTGTGTGTGTGTGTTGTCGGTGTGTGTGTGTGTGTGTGTGTTGTCAGTGTGTGTGTGTGTGTGTTGTCGGTGTGTGTGTGTGTGTGTTGTCGGTGTGTGTGTGTGTGTGTTGTCGGTGTGTGTGTGTGTGTTGTCGGTGTGTGTGTGTGTGTGTGTTGTCGGTGTGTGTGTGTGTTGTCGGTGTGTGTGTGTGTGTTGTCAGTGTGTGTGTGTGTGTCTTGTCAGTGTGTGTGTGTGTGTGTTGTCGTTGTGTGTGTGTTTATGTGTTGTCGGTGTGTGTGTGTGTTGTCGGTGTGTGTGTGTGTTGTCGGTGTGTGTGTGTTGTCGGTGTGTGTGTGTGTGTGTGTGTGTGTGTGTTGTCGGTGTGTGTGTGTGTGTGTTGTCGGTGTGTGTGTGTTGTCGGTGTGTGTGTGTGTGTGTTGTCGGTGTGTGTGTGTGTGTTGTCGGTGTGTGTGTGTGTGTTGTCGGTGTGTGTGTGTGTGTTGTCGGTGTGTGTGTGTGTGTGTGTGTTGTCGCTGTGTGTGTGTATGTGTTATGTGTGTGTGTGTTGTCGGTGTGTGTGTGTGTGTGTTGTCGGTGTGTGTGTGTGTGTGTTGTCGGTGTGTGTGTGTGTGTGTGTATGTGTTGTCGGTGTGTGTGTGTGTGTGTTGTCGGTGTGTGTGTGTTGTCGGTGTGTGTGTGTTGTCGGTGTGTGTGTGTGTTGTCGGTGTGTGTGTGTGTGTGTTGTCGGTGTGTGTGTGTGTGTTGTCGGTGTGTGTGTGTGTGTGTGTGTTGTCGCTGTGTGTGTGTATGTGTTATGTGTGTGTGTGTTGTCGGTGTGTGTGTGTGTGTGTTGTCGGTGTGTGTGTGTGTGTGTTGTCGGTGTGTGTGTGTGTGTGTGTATGTGTTGTCGGTGTGTGTGTGTGTGTGTTGTCGGTGTGTGTGTGTTGTCGGTGTGTGTGTGTTGTCGGTGTGTGTGTGTGTTGTCGGTGTGTGTGTGTGTGTGTTGTCGGTGTGTGTGTGTTGTCGGTGTGTGTGTGTGTTGTCGGTGTGTGTGTGTGTGTGTTGTCGGTGTGTGTGTGTGTGTGTGTTGTCGGTGTGTGTGTGTTGTCGGTGCGTGTGTGTGTGTGTTGTCGGTGTGTGTGTGTGTTGTCGGTGTGTGTGTGTGTGTTGTCGGTGTGTGTGTGTGTGTGTGTTGTCGGTGTGTGTGTGTGTTGTGTGTGTGTGTGTGTTGTCGGTGTGTGTGTGTGTGTGTTGTCGGTGTGTGTGTGTGTGTGTCTTGTCGGTGTGTGTGTGTTGTCGTTGTGTGTGTGTGTGTGTGTGGTAGGTGTTTGTGTGTGTTGTCGGTGTGTGTGTGTGTGTGTTGTCGGTGTGTGTGTGTGTTGTCGGTGTGTGTGTGTGTGTTGTCGGTGTGTGTGTGTGTGTGTTGTCGGTGTGTGTGTGTGTGTGTTGTCGGTGTGTGTGAGTGTGTTGCTGGTGTGTGTGTGTGTGTGTGTTGTCGGTGTGTGTGTGTGTGTTGTCGGTGTGTGTGTGTGTGTTGTCGGTGTGTGTGTGTGTGTGTGTTGTCGGTGTGTGTGTGTGTGTGTGTGTTGTCAGTGTGTGTGTGTGTGTGTTGTCGGTGTGTGTGTGTGTGTGTTGTCGGTGTGTGTGTGTGTGTGTTGTCGGTGTGTCTGTGTGTGTTGTCGGTGTGTGTGTGTGTGTGTGTTGTCGGTGTGTGTGTGTGTTGTCGGTGTGTGTGTGTGTGTGTGTTGTCAGTGTGTGTGTGTGTGTCTTGTCAGTGTGTGTGTGTGTGTGTTGTCGTTGTGTGTGTGTTTATGTGTTGTCGGTGTGTGTGTGTGTGTTGTCGGTGTGTGTGTGTGTTGTCGGTGTGTGTGTGTGTTGTCGGTGTGTGTGTGTGTGTGTGTGTGTGTGTGTGTGTTGTCGGTGTGTGTGTGTGTGTGTTGTCGGTGTGTGTGTGTGTGTGTGTGTGTGTGTGTGTGTTGTCGGTGTGTGTGTGTGTGTTGTCGGTGTGTGTGTGTGTGTGTTGTCGTGTGTGTGTGTGTTGTGTGTGTGTGTGTTGTCGGTGTGTGTGTGTGTGTTGTCGGTGTCTGTGTGTGTGTGTTGTCGGTGTGTGTGTGTGTGTGTGTGTGTTGTCGGTGTGTGTGTATGTGTGTTGTCGGTGTGTGTGTGTGTGTGTTGTCGGTGTGTGTGTGTGTGTGTGTGTGTGTGTGTTGTCGGTGTGTGTGTGTGTGTTGTGTGTGTGTGTGTTGTCGGTGTGTGTGTGTGTTGTCGGTGTGTGTGTGTGTGTTGTCGGTGTGTGTGTGTGTGTGTTGTCGGTGTGTGTGTGTTGTCGGTGTGTGTGTGTTGTCAGTGTGTTGTCGGTGTGTGTGTGTGTGTGTTGTCGGTGTGTGTGTGTGTCTTGTCGGTGTGTGTGTGTGTGTTGTTGGTGTGTGTGTGTGTTGTGTGTGTGTGTGTGTGTGTGTTGTTGGTGTGTGTGTGTGTCTGTTGTCGGTGTGTGTGTGTGTGTGTCTTGTCGGTGTGTGTGTGTTGTCGTTGTGTGTGTGTGTGTGTGTGGTAGGTGTGTGTGTATCTGTGTTGTCGGTGTGTGTGTGTGTGTGTTGTCGGTGTGTGTGTGTTGTCGGTGTGTGTGTGTGTGTTGTCGGTGTGTGTGTATGTTGTTGGTGTGTGTGTGTGTGTGTGTGTGTTGTCGGTGTGTGTGTGTGTTGTCGGTGTGTGTGTGTGTGTGTTGTCGGTGTGTGTGTGTGTGTTGTCGGTGTGTGTGTGTGTGTGTGTGTTGTCGGTGTGTGTGTGTTGTGTGTGTGTGTGTGTTGTCGGTGTGTGTGTGTGTGTTGTTGGTGTGTGTTTGTGTGTTGTCGGTGTGTGTGTGTGTGTTGTCGGTGTGTGTGTGTGTGTTGTCGGTGTGTGTGTGTGTGTTGTCGGTGTGTGTGTGTGTGTGTGTGTTGTCGCTGTGTGTGTGTATGTGTTATGTGTGTGTGTGTTGTCGGTGTGTGTGTGTGTGTGTTGTCGGTGTGTGTGTGTGTGTGTTGTCGGTGTGTGTGTGTGTGTGTGTGTGTGTTGTCGGTGTGTGTGTGTGTGTGTTGTCGGTGTGTGTGTGTTGTCGGTGTGTGTGTGTGTGTTGTCGGTGTGTGTGTGTGTGTGTGTTGTCGGTGTGTGTGTGTGTGTGTTGTCGGTGTGTGTGTGTTGTCGGTGTGTGTGTGTGTTGTCGGTGTGTGTGTGTGTGTGTTGTCGGTGTGTGTGTGTGTGTGTGTTGTCGGTGTGTGTGTGTTGTCGGTGCGTGTGTGTGTGTGTTGTCGGTGTGTGTGTGTGTTGTCGGTGTGTGTGTGTGTGTTGTCGGTGTGTGTGTGTGTGTGTGTTGTCGGTGTGTGTGTGTGTTGTGTGTGTGTGTGTGTTGTCGGTGTGTGTGTGTGTGTGTTGTCGGTGTGTGTGTGTGTGTGTCTTGTCGGTGTGTATGTGTTGTCGTTGTGTGTGTGTGTGTGTGTGGTAGGTGTTTGTGTGTGTTGTCGGTGTGTGTGTGTGTGTGTTGTCGGTGTGTGTGTGTGTTGTCGGTGTGTGTGTGTGTGTTGTCGGTGTGTGTGTGTGTGTGTTGTCGGTGTGTGTGTGTGTGTGTGTTGTCGGTGTGTGTGAGTGTGTTGCTGGTGTGTGTGTGTGTGTGTGTTGTCGGTGTGTGTGTGTGTGTTGTCGGTGTGTGTGTGTGTGTTGTCGGTGTGTGTGTGTGTGTGTGTGTTGTCGGTGTGTGTGTGTGTGTGTGTGTTGTCAGTGTGTGTGTGTGTGTGTTGTCGGTGTGTGTGTGTGTGTGTTGTCGGTGTGTGTGTGTGTGTGTTGTCGGTGTGTCTGTGTGTGTTGTCGGTGTGTGTGTGTGTGTGTGTTGTCGGTGTGTGTGTGTGTTGTCGGTGTGTGTGTGTGTGTGTGTTGTCAGTGTGTGTGTGTGTGTCTTGTCAGTGTGTGTGTGTGTGTGTTGTCGTTGTGTGTGTGTTTATGTGTTGTCGGTGTGTGTGTGTGTGTTGTCGGTGTGTGTGTGTGTTGTCGGTGTGTGTGTGTGTTGTCGGTGTGTGTGTGTGTGTGTGTGTGTGTGTGTGTGTGTGTTGTCGGTGTGTGTGTGTGTGTGTTGTCGGTGTGTGTGTGTGTGTGTGTGTGTGTGTTGTCGGTGTGTGTGTGTGTGTTGTCGGTGTGTGTGTGTGTGTGTTGTCGTGTGTGTGTGTGTTGTGTGTGTGTGTGTTGTCGGTGTGTGTGTGTGTGTGTTGTCGGTGTCTGTGTGTGTGTGTTGTCGGTGTGTGTGTGTGTGTGTGTGTGTTGTCGGTGTGTGTGTATGTGTGTTGTCGGTGTGTGTGTTTGTGTGTTGTCGGTGTGTGTGTGTGTGTGTGTGTGTGTGTGTTGTCGGTGTGTGTGTGTGTGTTGTGTGTGTGTGTGTTGTCGGTGTGTGTGTGTGTTGTCGGTGTGTGTGTGTGTGTTGTCGGTGTGTGTGTGTGTGTGTTGTCGGTGTGTGTGTGTTGTCGGTGTGTGTGTGTTGTCAGTGTGTTGTCGGTGTGTGTGTGTGTGTGTTGTCGGTGTGTGTGTGTGTGTTGTCGGTGTGTGTGTGTGTGTTGTTGGTGTGTGTGTGTGTTGTGTGTGTGTGTGTGTGTGTGTTGTTGGTGTGTGTGTGTGTCTGTTGTCGGTGTGTGTGTGTGTGTGTCTTGTCGGTGTGTGTGTGTTGTCGTTGTGTGTGTGTGTGTGTGTGGTAGGTGTGTGTGTATCTGTGTTGTCGGTGTGTGTGTGTGTGTGTTGTCGGTGTGTGTGTGTTGTCGGTGTGTGTGTGTGTGTTGTCGGTGTGTGTGTGTGTTGTTGGTGTGTGTGTGTGTGTGTGTGTGTTGTCGGTGTGTGTTTGTGTTGTCGGTGTGTGTGTGTGTGTGTTGTCGGTGTGTGTGTGTGTGTTGTCGGTGTGTGTGTGTGTGTGTGTGTTGTCGGTGTGTGTGTGTTGTGTGTGTGTGTGTTGTCGGTGTGTGTGTGTGTGTTGTTGGTGTGTGTTTGTGTGTTGTCGGTGTGTGTGTGTGTGTTGTCGGTGTGTGTGTGTGTGTTGTCGGTGTGTGTGTGTGTGTGTGTGTGTTGTCGGTGTGTGTGTGTGTGTGTTGTCGGTGTGTGTGTGTGTGTTGTCGGTGTGTGTGTGTTGTCGGTGCGTGTGTGTGTTGTCGGTGTGTGTGTGTGTTGTCGGTGTGTGTGTGTGTGTGTGTGTGTTGTCGGTGTGTGTGTGTGTGTGTGTGTTGTCGGTGTGTGTGTGTTGTCGGTGTGTGTGTGTGTGTGTTGTCGGTGTGTGTGTGTGTGTTGTCGGTGTGTGTGTGTGTGTTGTCGGTGTGTGTGTGTGTGTGTGTTGTCGGTGTGTGTGTGTGTGTGTGTGTTGTCGCTGTGTGTGTGTATGTGTTATGTGTGTGTGTGTTGTCGGTGTGTGTGTGTGTGTGTGTTGTCGGTGTGTGTGTGTGTGTGTTGTCGGTGTGTGTGTGTGTGTGTGTGTTGTCGGTGTGTGTGTGTGTGTGTGTGTGTGTGTGTTGTCAGTGTGTGTGTGTGTGTGTTGTCGGTGTGTGTGTGTGTGTGTTGTCGGTGTGTGTGTGTGTGTGTGTGTTGTCGGTGTGTGTGTGTGTGTTGTCGGTGTGTGTGTGTGTGTGTGTTGTCGGTGTGTGTGTGTGTTGTCGGTGTGTGTGTGTGTGTGTGTTGTCAGTGTGTGTGTGTGTGTCTTGTCAGTGTGTGTGTGTGTGTGTTGTCGTTGTGTGTGTGTTTATGTGTTGTCGGTGTGTGTGTGTGTGTTGTCGGTGTGTGTGTGTGTTGTCGGTGTGTGTGTGTGTTGTCGGTGTGTGTGTGTGTGTGTGTGTGTGTGTGTGTTGTCGGTGTGTGTGTGTGTGTGTTGTCGGTGTGTGTGTGTTGTCGGTGTGTGTGTGTGTGTGTTGTCGGTGTGTGTGTGTGTGTTGTCGGTGTGTGTGTGTGTGTTGTCGGTGTGTGTGTGTGTGTGTGTTGTCGGTGTGTGTGTGTGTGTGTGTGTTGTCGCTGTGTGTGTGTATGTGTTATGTGTGTGTGTGTTGTCGGTGTGTGTGTGTGTGTGTTGTCGGTGTGTGTGTGTGTGTGTTGTCGGTGTGTGTGTGTGTGTGTGTGTTGTCGGTGTGTGTGTGTGTGTGTTGTCGGTGTGTGTGTGTTGTCGGTGTGTGTGTGTGTGTTGTCGGTGTGTGTGTGTGTGTGTGTTGTCGGTGTGTGTGTGTGTGTGTTGTCGGTGTGTGTGTGTTGTCGGTGTGTGTGTGTGTGTGTTGTCGGTGTGTGTGTGTGTGTTGTCGGTGTGTGTGTGTGTGTGTTGTCGGTGTGTGTGTGTGTGTGTGTTGTCGGTGTGTGTGTGTTGTCGGTGCGTGTGTGTGTGTGTTGTCGGTGTGTGTGTGTGTTGTCGGTGTGTGTGTGTGTGTTGTCGGTGTGTGTGTGTGTGTGTGTTGTCGGTGTGTGTGTGTGTTGTGTGTGTGTGTGTGTTGTCGGTGTGTGTGTGTGTGTGTTGTCGGTGTGTGTGTGTGTGTGTCTTGTCGGTGTGTGTGTGTTGTCGTTGTGTGTGTGTGTGTGTGTGGTAGGTGTTTGTGTGTGTTGTCGGTGTGTGTGTGTGTGTGTTGTCGGTGTGTGTGTGTGTTGTCGGTGTGTGTGTGTGTGTGTTGTCGGTGTGTGTGTGTGTGTGTTGTCGGTGTGTGTGTGTGTGTGTGTGTTGTCGGTGTGTGTGAGTGTGTTGCTGGTGTGTGTGTGTGTGTGTGTTGTCGGTGTGTGTGTGTGTGTTGTCGGTGTGTGTGTGTGTGTGTGTGTTGTCGGTGTGTGTGTGTGTGTGTGTGTGTTGTCAGTGTGTGTGTGTGTGTGTTGTCGGTGTGTGTGTGTGTGTGTTGTCGGTGTGTGTGTGTGTGTGTTGTCGGTGTGTGTGTGTGTGTTGTCGGTGTGTGTGTGTGTGTGTGTTGTCGGTGTGTGTGTGTGTTGTCGGTGTGTGTGTGTGTGTGTGTTGTCAGTGTGTGTGTGTGTGTCTTGTCAGTGTGTGTGTGTGTGTGTTGTCGTTGTGTGTGTGTTTATGTGTTGTCGGTGTGTGTGTGTGTGTTGTCGGTGTGTGTGTGTGTGTTGTCGGTGTGTGTGTGTGTTATCGGTGTGTGTGTGTGTGTGTGTGTGTGTGTGTGTGTGTTGTCGGTGTGTGTGTGTGTGTGTTGTCAGTGTGTGTGTGTGTGTGTGTGTGTGTGTGTGTTGTCGGTGTGTGTGTGTGTGTTGTCGGTGTGTGTGTGTGTGTGTGTTGTCGTGTGTGTGTGTGTTGTGTGTGTGTGTGTTGTCGGTGTGTGTGTGTGTGTGTTGTCGGTGTCTGTGTGTGTGTGTTGTCGGTGTGTGTGTGTGTGTTGTCGGTGTGTGTGTATGTGTGTTGTCGGTGTGTGTGTGTGTGTGTTGTCGGTGTGTGTGTGTGTGTGTGTGTGTGTGTGTTGTCGGTGTGTGTGTGTGTGTTGTGTGTGTGTGTGTTGTCGGTGTGTGTGTGTGTTGTCGGTGTGTGTGTGTGTGTTGTCGGTGTGTGTGTGTGTGTGTGTGTGTTGTCGGTGTGTGTGTGTTGTCGGTGTGTGTGTGTTGTCAGTGTGTTGTCGGTGTGTGTGTGTGTGTGTTGTCGGTGTGTGTGTGTGTGTTGTCGGTGTGTGTGTGTGTGTTGTTGGTGTGTGTGTGTGTTGTGTGTGTGTGTGTGTGTGTTGTCGGTGTGTGTGTGTGTGTGTTGTCGGTGTGTGTGTGTTATCGGTGTGTGTGTGTGTGTTGTCGGTGTGTGTGTGTGTTGTTGGTGTGTGTGTGTGTGTGTGTTGTCGGTGTGTGTGTGTGTTGTCGGTGTGTGTGTGTGTGTGTTGTCGGTGTGTGTGTGTGTGTTGTCGGTGTGTGTGTGTGTGTGTGTGTGTTGTCGGTGTGTGTGTGTTGTGTGTATCTGTGTTGTCGGTGTGTGTGTGTGTGTGTTGTCGGTGTGTGTGTGTTGTCGGTGTGTGTGTGTGTGTTGTCGGTGTGTGTGTGTGTTGTTGGTGTGTGTGTGTGTGTGTGTGTGTTGTCGGTGTGTGTTTGTGTTGTCGGTGTGTGTGTGTGTGTGTTGTCGGTGTGTGTGTGTGTGTTGTCGGTGTGTGTGTGTGTGTGTGTGTTGTCGGTGTGTGTGTGTTGTGTGTGTGTGTGTTGTCGGTGTGTGTGTGTGTGTTGTTGGTGTGTGTTTGTGTGTTGTCGGTGTGTGTGTGTGTGTTGTCGGTGTGTGTGTGTGTGTTGTCGGTGTGTGTGTGTGTGTGTGTGTGTTGTCGGTGTGTGTGTGTGTGTGTTGTCGGTGTGTGTGTGTGTGTTGTCGGTGTGTGTGTGTTGTCGGTGCGTGTGTGTGTTGTCGGTGTGTGTGTGTGTTGTCGGTGTGTGTGTGTGTGTGTGTGTGTTGTCGGTGTGTGTGTGTGTGTGTGTGTTGTCGGTGTGTGTGTGTTGTCGGTGTGTGTGTGTGTGTGTTGTCGGTGTGTGTGTGTGTGTTGTCGGTGTGTGTGTGTGTGTTGTCGGTGTGTGTGTGTGTGTGTGTTGTCGGTGTGTGTGTGTGTGTGTGTGTTGTCGTTGTGTGTGTGTATGTGTAATGTGTGTGTGTGTTGTCGGTGTGTGTGTGTGTGTGTGTTGTCGGTGTGTGTGTGTGTGTGTTGTCGGTGTGTGTGTGTGTGTGTGTGTTGTCGGTGTGTGTGTGTGTGTGTGTGTGTGTGTGTTGTCAGTGTGTGTGTGTGTGTGTTGTCGGTGTGTGTGTGTGTGTGTTGTCGGTGTGTGTGTGTGTGTGTGTGTTGTCGGTGTGTGTGTGTGTGTTGTCGGTGTGTGTGTGTGTGTGTGTTGTCGGTGT
The DNA here is from genome assembly GCF_965601325.2 of Salmo salar. NCBI lineage: Eukaryota > Metazoa > Chordata > Actinopteri > Salmoniformes > Salmonidae > Salmo > Salmo salar. Next base: position 1,951,037 of record NW_027675376.1, read on the forward strand.
GTGTGTGTGTTGTCGGTGTGTGTGTGTGTGTGTGTTGTCAGTGTGTGTGTGTGTGTCTTGTCAGTGTGTGTGTGTGTGTGTTGTCGTTGTGTGTGTGTTTATGTGTTGTCGGTGTGTGTGTGTGTGTTGTCGGTGTGTGTGTGTGTTGTCGGTGTGTGTGTGTGTTGTCGGTGTGTGTGTGTGTGTGTGTGTGTGTGTGTGTTGTCGGTGTGTGTGTGTGTGTGTTGTCGGTGTGTGTGTGTTGTCGGTGTGTGTGTGTGTGTGTTGTCGGTGTGTGTGTGTGTGTTGTCGGTGTGTGTGTGTGTGTTGTCGGTGTGTGTGTGTGTGTGTGTTGTCGGTGTGTGTGTGTGTGTGTGTGTTGTCGCTGTGTGTGTGTATGTGTTATGTGTGTGTGTGTTGTCGGTGTGTGTGTGTGTGTGTTGTCGGTGTGTGTGTGTGTGTGTTGTCGGTGTGTGTGTGTGTGTGTGTGTTGTCGGTGTGTGTGTGTGTGTGTTGTCGGTGTGTGTGTGTTGTCGGTGTGTGTGTGTGTGTTGTCGGTGTGTGTGTGTGTGTGTGTTGTCGGTGTGTGTGTGTGTGTGTTGTCGGTGTGTGTGTGTTGTCGGTGTGTGTGTGTGTGTGTTGTCGGTGTGTGTGTGTGTGTTGTCGGTGTGTGTGTGTGTGTGTTGTCGGTGTGTGTGTGTGTGTGTGTTGTCGGTGTGTGTGTGTTGTCGGTGCGTGTGTGTGTGTGTTGTCGGTGTGTGTGTGTGTTGTCGGTGTGTGTGTGTGTGTTGTCGGTGTGTGTGTGTGTGTGTGTTGTCGGTGTGTGTGTGTGTTGTGTGTGTGTGTGTGTTGTCGGTGTGTGTGTGTGTGTGTTGTCGGTGTGTGTGTGTGTGTGTCTTGTCGGTGTGTGTGTGTTGTCGTTGTGTGTGTGTGTGTGTGTGGTAGGTGTTTGTGTGTGTTGTCGGTGTGTGTGTGTGTGTGTTGTCGGTGTGTGTGTGTGTTGTCGGTGTGTGTGTGTGTGTGTTGTCGGTGTGTGTGTGTGTGTGTTGTCGGTGTGTGTGTGTGTGTGTGTGTTGTCGGTGTGTGTGAGTGTGTTGCTGGTGTGTGTGTGTGTGTGTTGTCGGTGTGTGTGTGTGTGTTGTCGGTGTGTGTGTGTGTGTGTGTGTTGTCGGTGTGTGTGTGTGTGTGTGTGTGTTGTCAGTGTGTGTGTGTGTGTGTTGTCGGTGTGTGTGTGTGTGTGTTGTCGGTGTGTGTGTGTGTGTGTTGTCGGTGTGTGTGTGTGTGTTGTCGGTGTGTGTGTGTGTGTGTGTTGTCGGTGTGTGTGTGTGTTGTCGGTGTGTGTGTGTGTGTGTGTTGTCAGTGTGTGTGTGTGTGTCTTGTCAGTGTGTGTGTGTGTGTGTTGTCGTTGTGTGTGTGTTTATGTGTTGTCGGTGTGTGTGTGTGTGTTGTCGGTGTGTGTGTGTGTGTTGTCGGTGTGTGTGTGTGTTATCGGTGTGTGTGTGTGTGTGTGTGTGTGTGTGTGTGTGTTGTCGGTGTGTGTGTGTGTGTGTTGTCAGTGTGTGTGTGTGTGTGTGTGTGTGTGCGTGTTGTCGGTGTGTGTGTGTGTGTTGTCGGTGTGTGTGTGTGTGTGTGTTGTCGTGTGTGTGTGTGTTGTGTGTGTGTGTGTTGTCGGTGTGTGTGTGTGTGTGTTGTCGGTGTCTGTGTGTGTGTGTTGTCGGTGTGTGTGTGTGTGTTGTCGGTGTGTGTGTATGTGTGTTGTCGGTGTGTGTGTGTGTGTGTTGTCGGTGTGTGTGTGTGTGTGTGTGTGTGTGTGTTGTCGGTGTGTGTGTGTGTGTTGTGTGTGTGTGTGTTGTCGGTGTGTGTGTGTGTTGTCGGTGTGTGTGTGTGTGTTGTCGGTGTGTGTGTGTGTGTGTGTGTGTTGTCGGTGTGTGTGTGTTGTCGGTGTGTGTGTGTTGTCAGTGTGTTGTCGGTGTGTGTGTGTGTGTGTTGTCGGTGTGTGTGTGTGTGTTGTCGGTGTGTGTGTGTGTGTTGTTGGTGTGTGTGTGTGTTGTGTGTGTGTGTGTGTGTGTTGTCGGTGTGTGTGTGTGTGTGTTGTCGGTGTGTGTGTGTTATCGGTGTGTGTGTGTGTGTTGTCGGTGTGTGTGTGTGTTGTTGGTGTGTGTGTGTGTGTGTTGTCGGTGTGTGTGTGTGTTGTCGGTGTGTGTGTGTGTGTGTTGTCGGTGTGTGTGTGTGTGTTGTCGGTGTGTGTGTGTGTGTGTGTGTGTTGTCGGTGTGTGTGTGTTGTGTGTGTGTGTGTTGTCGGTGTGTGTGTGTGTGTTGTTGGTGTGTGTGTGTGTGTTGTCGGTGTGTGTGTGTGTGTTGTCGGTGTGTGTGTGTGTGTGTTGTCGGTGTGTGTGTGTGTGTGTGTGTGTTGTCGGTGTGTGTGTGTGTGTGTTGTCGGTGTGTGTGTGTGTGTTGTCGGTGTGTGTGTGTTGTCGGTGCGTGTGTGTGTTGTCGGTGTGTGTGTGTGTTGTCGGTGTGTGTGTGTGTGTGTGTTGTCGGTGTGTGTGTGTGTGTGTGTTGTCGGTGTGTGTGTGTTGTCGGTGTGTGTGTGTGTGTGTTGTCGGTGTGTGTGTGTGTGTTGTCGGTGTGTGTGTGTGTGTTGTCGGTTTGTTTGTGTGTGTGTTGTCGGTGTGTGTGTGTGTGTGTGTGTGTGTTGTCGCTGTGTGTGTGTATGTGTTATGTGTGTGTGTGTTGTCGGTGTGTGTGTGTGTGTGTTGTCGGTGTGTGTGTGTGTGTGTGTGTGTTGTCGCTGTGTGTGTGTGTGTGTTGTCGGTGTGTGTGTGTTGTCGGTGTGTGTGTGTGTGTTGTCGGTGTGTGTGTGTGTGTGTTGTCGGTGTGTGTGTGTGTGTGTTGTCGGTGTGTGTGTGTTGTCGGTGTGTGTGTGTGTGTGTTGTCGGTGTGTGTGTGTGTGTTGTCGGTGTGTGTGTGTGTGTGTTGTCGGTGTGTGTGTGTGTGTGTGTTGTCGGTGTGTGTGTGTTGTCGGTGCGTGTGTGTGTGTGTTGTCGGTGTGTGTGTGTGTTGTCGGTGTGTGTGTGTGTGTTGTCGGTGTGTGTGTGTGTGTGTTGTCGGTGTGTGTGTGTGTTGTGTGTGTGTGTGTGTTGTCGGTGTGTGTGTGTGTGTGTTGTCGGTGTGTGTGTGTGTCTTGTCGGTGTGTGTGTGTTGTCGTTGTGTGTGTGTGTGTGTGTGGTAGGTGTTTGTGTGTGTTGTCGGTGTGTGTGTGTGTGTGTTGTCGGTGTGTGTGTGTGTTGTCGGTGTGTGTGTGTGTGTTGTCGGTGTGTGTGTGTGTGTGTTGTCGGTGTGTGTGTGTGTGTGTTGTCGGTGTGTGTGAGTGTGTTGCTGCTGTGTGTGTGTGTGTGTGTTGTCGGTGTGTGTGTGTGTGTTGTCGGTGTGTGTGTGTGTGTTGTCGGTGTGTGTGTGTGTGTGTGTGTTGTCGGTGTGTGTGTGTGTGTGTGTGTGTTGTCAGTGTGTGTGTGTGTGTGTTGTCGGTGTGTGTGTGTGTGTGTTGTCGGTGTGTGTGTGTGTGTGTTGTCGGTGTGTGTGTGTGTGTTGTCGGTGTGTGTGTGTGTGTGTGTTGTCGGTGTGTGTGTGTGTTGTCGGTGTGTGTGTGTGTGTGTGTTGTCAGTGTGTGTGTGTGTGTCTTGTCAGTGTGTGTGTGTGTGTGTTGTCGTTGTGTGTGTGTTTATGTGTTGTCGGTGTGTGTGTGTGTGTTGTCGGTGTGTGTGTGTGTGTGTTGTCGGTGTGTGTGTGTGTGTGTGTGTGTGTGTGTGTTGTCGGTGTGTGTGTGTGTGTTGTCGTTGTGTGTGTGTGTGTGTTGTCGTGTGTGTGTGTGTGTGTGTGTGTGTGTGTGTTGTCGGTGTGTGTGTATGTGTGTTGTCGGTGTGTGTGTGTGTGTGTTGTCGGTGTGTGTGTGTGTGTGTGTGTGTGTGTGTTGTCGGTGTGTGTGTGTGTGTTGTCGGTGTGTGTGTTGTCGGTGTGTGTGTGTGTTGTCGGTGTGTGTGTGTGTGTTGTCGGTGTGTGTGTGTGTGTGTGTGTGTGTTGTCGGTGTGTGTGTGTTGTCGGTGTGTGTGTGTTGTCAGTGTGTTGTCGGTGTGTGTGTGTGTGTGTGTTGTCGGTGTGTGTGTGTGTGTTGTCGGTGTGTGTGTGTGTGTTGTTGGTGTGTGTGTGTGTTGTGTGTGTGTGTGTGTGTGTGTTGTCGGTGTGTGTGTGTGTGTGTCTTGTCGGTGTGTGTGTGTTGTCGTTGTGTGTGTGTGTGTGTGGTAGGTGTGTGTGTGTGTTGTCGGTGTGTGTGTGTGTGTGTTGTCGGTGTGTGTGTGTTGTCGGTGTGTGTGTGTGTGTTGTCGGTGTGTGTGTGTGTTGTTGGTGTGTGTGTGTGTGTGTGTGTGTTGTCGGTGTGTGTGTGTGTTGTCGGTGTGTGTGTGTGTGTGTTGTCGGTGTGTGTGTGTGTGTTGTCGGTGTGTGTGTGTGTCTTGTCGGTGTGTGTGTGTGTGTGTGTGTGTGTGTGTGTTGTCGGTGTGTGTGTGAGTGTGTGTTGTCGGTGTGTGTGTGTGTGTGTTGTCGGTGTGTGTGTGTGTGTGTTGTCGGTGTGTGTGTGTGTGTGTGTTGTGTGTGTGTGTTGTCGGTGTGTGTGTGTGTTGTCGATGTGTGTGTGTGTGTGTTGTCAGTGTGTGTGTGTGTGTTGTCTGTGTGTGTGTGTGTGTTGTCGGTGTGTGTGTGTTGTCGGTGTGTGTGTGTGTGTTGTTGGTGTGTGTGTGTGTGTTGTCGGTGTGTGTGTGTGTGTTGTCGGTGTGTGTGTGTGTGTGTTGTCGGTGTGTGTGTGTGTGTGTTGTCGGTGTGTGTGTGTGTGTTGTCGGTGTGTGTGTGTGTGTGTGTTGTCGGTGTGTGTGTGTTGTCGGTGCGTGTGTGTGTTGTCGGTGTGTGTGTGTGTTGTCGGTGTGTGTGTGTGTGTGTGTGTTGTCGGTGTGTGTGTGTGTGTGTGTGTGTTGTCGGTGTGTGTGTGTTGTCGGTGTGTGTGTGTGTGTGTTGTCGGTGTGTGTGTGTGTGTTGTCGGTGTGTGTGTGTGTGTTGTCGGTGTGTGTGTGTGTGTGTGTTGTCGGTGTGTGTGTGTGTGTGTCTTGTCGGTGTGTGTGTGTTGTCGTTGTGTGTGTGTGTGTGTGGTAGGTGTGTGTGTGTGTTGTCGGTGTGTGTGTGTGTGTTGTCGGTGTGTGTGTGTTGTCGGTGTGTGTGTGTGTGTTGTCGGTGTGTGTGTGTGTTGTTGGTGTGTGTGTGTGTGTGTGTGTTGTCGGTGTGTGTGTGTGTTGTCGGTGTGTGTGTGTGTGTGTTGTCGGTGTGTGTGTGTGTGTTGTCGGTGTGTGTGTGTGTGTTGTCGGTGTGTGTGTGTGTGTGTGTGTGTGTGTGTGTGTGTGTGTGTGTGTGTGTGTGTGTGTTGTCGGTGTGTGTGTGAGTGTGTGTTGTCGGTGTGTGTGTGTGTGTGTTGTCGGTTGTGTGTGTGTGTTGTCGGTGTGTGTGTGTGTGTTGTCGGTGTGTGTGTGTGTGTGTGTGTGTGTGTGTGTGTGTGTGTGTTGTCGGTGTGTGTGTGTGTGTGTTGTCGGTGTGTGTGTGTTGTCGGTGTGTGTGTGTGTGTGTTGTCGGTGTGTGTGTGTGTGTTGTCGGTGTGTGTGTGTGTGTGTTGTCGGTGTGTGTGTGTGTGTGTGTTGTCGGTGTGTGTGTGTTGTCGGTGTGTGTGTGTGTGTGTTGTCAGTGTGTGTGTGTGTGTGTCTTGTCGGTGTGTGTGTGTTGTCTTTGTGTGTGTGTGTGTGTGTGTGGTAGGTGTTTGTGTGTGTTGTCGGTGTGTGTGTGTGTGTGTTGTCGGTGTGTGTGTGTGTTGTCGGTGTGTGTGTGTGTGTTGTCGGTGTGTGTGTGTGTGTGTTGTCGGTGTGTGTGTGTGTGTGTTGTCGGTGTGTGTGAGTGTGTTGCTGGTGTGTGTGTGTGTGTGTGTGTTGTCGGTGTGTGTGTGTTGTCGGTGTGTGTGTGTGTGTTGTCGGTGTGTGTGTGTGTGTGTTGTCGGTGTGTGTGTGTGTGTGTGTGTGTGTGTTGTCAGTGTGTGTGTGTGTGTGTTGTCGGTGTGTGTGTGTGTGTGTGTTGTCGGTGTGTGTGTGTGTGTGTTGTCGGTGTGTGTGTGTGTGTTGTCGGTGTGTGTGTGTGTGTGTGTTGTCGGTGTGTGTGTGTGTTGTCGGTGTGTGTGTGTGTGTGTGTTGTCAGTGTGTGTGTGTGTGTCTTGTCAGTGTGTGTGTGTGTGTGTTGTCGTTGTGTGTGTGTTTATGTGTTGTCGGGTGTGTGTGTGTGTGTGTGTTGTCGGTGTGTGTGTGTGTTGTCGGTGTGTGTGTGTGTTGTCGGTGTGTGTGTGTGTGTGTGTGTGTGTGTGTTGTCGGTGTGTGTGTGTGTGTGTTGTCGGTGTGTGTGTGTGTGTGTGTGTGTGTGTGTTGTCGGTGTGTGTGTGTGTGTTGTCGGTGTGTGTGTGTGTGTGTTGTCGTGTGTGTGTGTGTTGTGTGTGTGTGTGTTGTCGGTGTGTGTGTGTGTGTGTTGTCGGTGTCTGTGTGTGTGTGTTGTCGGTGTGTGTGTGTGTGTGTGTTGTCGGTGTGTGTGTATGTGTGTTGTCGGTGTGTGTGTGTGTGTGTTGTCGGTGTGTGTGTGTGTGTGTGTGTGTGTGTTGTCGGTGTGTGTGTGTGTGTTGTGTGTGTGTGTGTTGTCGGTGTGTGTGTGTGTGTGTTGTCGGTGTGTGTGTGTGTGTGTGTTGTCGGTGTGTGTGTGTTGTCGGTGCGTGTGTGTGTGTGTTGTCGGTGTGTGTGTGTGTTGTCGGTGTGTGTGTGTGTGTTGTCGGTGTGTGTGTGTGTGTGTGTGTGTGTGTGTGTTGTCGGTGTGGGTGTGTGTTGTCGGTGTGTGTGTGTGTGTGTGGTAGGTGTGTGTGTGTGTTGTCGGTGTGTGTGTGTGTGTGTTGTCGGTGTGTGTGTGTTGTCGGTGTGTGTGTGTGTGTTGTCGGTGTGTGTGTGTGTTGTTGGTGTGTGTGTGTGTGTGTGTGTGTGTGTTGTCGGTGTGTGTGTGTGTTGTCGGTGTGTGTGTGTGTGTGTTGTCGGTGTGTGTGTGTGTGTTGTGTGTGTGTTGTCGGTGTGTGTGTGTGTGTGTGTGTGTGTGTGTGTGTGTGTGTTGTCAGTGTGTGTGTGAGTGTGTGTTGTCGGTGTGTGTGTGTGTGTGTTGTCGGTGTGTGTGTGTGTGTGTTGTCGGTGTGTGTGTGTGTGTGTTGTGTGTGTGTGTTGTCGGTGTGTGTGTGTTGTCGATGTGTGTGTGTGTGTGTTGTCAGTGTGTGTGTGTGTGTTGTCTGTGTGTGTGTGTGTGTTGTCGGTGTGTGTGTGTGTGTGTTGTCGGTGTGTGTGTGTGTGTTGTCGGTGTGTGTGTGTGTGTGTTGTCGGTGTGTGTGTGTGTGTGTGTGTGTGTTGTCGGTGTGTGTGTGTTGTGTGTGTGTGTGTTGTCGGTGTGTGTGTGTGTGTGTTGTTGGTGTGTGTGTGTGTGTGTGTTGTCGGTGTGTGTGTGTGTGTGTGTTGTCGGTGTGTGTGTGTGTTGTCGGTGTGTGTGTGTGTGTGTGTTGTCAGTGTGTGTGTGTGTGTCTTGTCAGTGTGTGTGTGTGTGTGTTGTCGTTGTGTGTGTGTTTATGTGTTGTCGGTGTGTGTGTGTGTGTTGTCGGTGTGTGTGTGTGTGTGTTGTCAGTGTGTGTGTGTGTGTGTGTGTGTGTGTGTGTGTTGTCGGTGTGTGTGTGTGTGTTGTCGGTGTGTGTGTGTGTGTGTTGTCGTGTGTGTGTGTGTGTGTGTGTGTGTGTTGTCGGTGTGTGTGTATGTGTGTTGTCGGTGTGTGTGTGTGTGTGTTGTCGGTGTGTGTGTGTGTGTGTGTGTGTTGTCGGTGTGTGTGTGTGTGTTGTCGGTGTGTGTGTGTGTTGTCGGTGTGTGTGTGTGTGTTGTCGGTGTGTGTGTGTGTGTGTGTGTGTGTTGTCGGTGTGTGTGTGTTGTCGGTGTGTGTGTGTTGTCAGTGTGTTGTCGGTGTGTGTGTGTGTGTGTTGTCGGTGTGTGTGTGTGTGTTGTCGGTGTGTGTGTGTGTGTTGTTGGTGTGTGTGTGTGTTGTGTGTGTGTGTGTGTGTGTGTTGTCGGTGTGTGTGTGTGTGTGTCTTGTCGGTGTGTGTGTGTTGTCGTTGTGTGTGTGTGTGTGTGGTAGGTGTGTGTGTGTGTTGTCGGTGTGTGTGTGTGTGTGTTGTCGGTGTGTGTGTGTTGTCGGTGTGTGTGTGTGTGTTGTCGGTGTGTGTGTGTGTTGTTGGTGTGTGTGTGTGTGTGTGTGTGTTGTCGGTGTGTGTGTGTGTTGTCGGTGTGTGTGTGTGTGTGTTGTCGGTGTGTGTGTGTGTGTTGTCGGTGTGTGTGTGTGTCTTGTCGGTGTGTGTGTGTGTGTGTGTGTGTGTGTGTGTGTGTGTGTTGTCGGTGTGTGTGTGAGTGTGTGTTGTCGGTGTGTGTGTGTGTGTGTTGTCGGTGTGTGTGTGTGTGTGTTGTCGGTGTGTGTGTGTGTGTGTTGTGTGTGTGTGTTGTCGGTGTGTGTGTGTGTTGTCGATGTGTGTGTGTGTGTGTTGTCAGTGTGTGTGTGTGTGTTGTCGGTGTGTGTGTGTGTGTTGTCGGTGTGTGTGTGTTGTCGGTGTGTGTGTGTGTGTTGTTGGTTGTGTGTGTGTGTGTTGTCGGTGTGTGTGTGTGTGTTGTCGGTGTGTGTGTGTGTGTGTTGTCGGTGTGTGTGTGTGTGTGTGTGTTGTCGGTGTGTGTGTGTGTGTTGTCGGTGTGTGTGTGTGTGTGTGTTGTCGGTGTGTGTGTGTTGTCGGTGCGTGTGTGTGTTGTCGGTGTGTGTGTGTGTTGTCGGTGTGTGTGTGTGTGTGTGTGTTGTCGGTGTGTGTGTGTGTGTGTGTGTGTTGTCGGTGTGTGTGTGTTGTCGGTGTGTGTGTGTGTGTGTTGTCGGTGTGTGTGTGTGTGTTGTCGGTGTGTGTGTGTGTGTTGTCGGTGTGTGTGTGTGTGTGTGTTGTCGGTGTGTGTGTGTGTGTGTCTTGTCGTGTGTGTGTGTGTTGTCGTTGTGTGTGTGTGTGTGTGGTAGGTGTGTGTGTGTGTTGTCGGTGTGTGTGTGTGTGTTGTCGGTGTGTGTGTGTTGTCGGTGTGTGTGTGTGTGTTGTCGGTGTGTGTGTGTGTTGTTGGTGTGTGTGTGTGTGTGTGTGTTGTCGGTGTGTGTGTGTGTTGTCGGTGTGTGTGTGTGTGTGTTGTCGGTGTGTGTGTGTGTGTTGTCGGTGTGTGTGTGTGTGTTGTCGGTGTGTGTGTGTGTGTGTGTGTGTGTGTGTGTGTGTGTGTGTGTGTGTGTGTGTGTGTGTGTTGTCGGTGTGTGTGTGAGTGTGTGTTGTCGGTGTGTGTGTGTGTGTGTTGTCGGTTGTGTGTGTGTGTGGTCGGTGTGTGTGTGTGTGTTGTCGGTGTGTGTGTGTGTGTGTGTGTGTGTGTGTGTGTGTGTGTGTGTGTGTGTTGTCGGTGTGTGTGTGTGTGTGTTGTCGGTGTGTGTGTGTTGTCGGTGTGTGTGTGTGTGTGTTGTCGGTGTGTGTGTGTGTGTTGTCGGTGTGTGTGTGTGTGTGTTGTCGGTGTGTGTGTGTGTGTGTGTTGTCGGTGTGTGTGTGTTGTCGGTGTGTGTGTGTGTGTGTTGTCAGTGTGTGTGTGTGTGTGTCTTATCGGTGTGTGTGTGTTGTCTTTGTGTGTGTGTGTGTGTGTGTGGTAGGTGTTTGTGTGTGTTGTCGGTGTGTGTGTGTGTGTGTTGTCGGTGTGTGTGTGTGTTGTCGGTGTGTGTGTGTGTGTTGTCGGTGTGTGTGTGTGTATGTTGTCGGTGTGTGTGTGTGTGTGTTGTCGGTGTGTGTGAGTGTGTTGCTGGTGTGTGTGTGTGTGTGTGTGTTGTCGGTGTGTGTGTGTGTGTTGTCGGTGTGTGTGTGTGTGTTGTCGGTGTGTGTGTGTGTGTGTTGTCGGGTGTGTGTGTGTGTGTGTGTGTGTTGTCAGTGTGTGTGTGTGTGTGTTGTCGGTGTGTGTGTGTGTGTGTGTTGTCGGTGTGTGTGTGTGTGTGTTGTCGGTGTGTGTGTGTGTGTTGTCGGTGTGTGTGTGTGTGTGTGTTGTCGGTGTGTGTGTGTGTTGTCGGTGTGTGTGTGTGTGTGTGTTGTCAGTGTGTGTGTGTGTGTCTTGTCAGTGTGTGTGTGTGTGTGTTGTCGTTGTGTGTGTGTTTATGTGTTGTCGGTGTGTGTGTGTGTGTGTTGTCGGTGTGTGTGTGTGTTGTCGGTGTGTGTGTGTGTTGTCGGTGTGTGTGTGTGTTTGTGTGTGTGTGTGTTGTCGGTGTGTGTGTGTGTGTGTTGTCGGTGTGTGTGTGTGTGTGTGTGTGTGTTGTCGGTGTGTGTGTGTGTTGTCGGTGTGTGTGTGTGTGTGTTGTCGTGTGTGTGTGTGTTGTGTGTGTGTGTGTTGTCGGTGTGTGTGTGTGTGTGTTGTCGGTGTCTGTGTGTGTGTGTTGTCGGTGTGTGTGTGTGTGTGTGTTGTCGGTGTGTGTGTGTGTGTTGTCGGTGTGTGTGTGTGTGTGTTGTCGGTGTGTGTGTGTGTGTGTGTGTGTGTGTTGTCGGTGTGTGTGTGTGTGTTGTGTGTGTGTGTGTTGTCGGTGTGTGTGTGTGTGTGTTGTCGGTGTGTGTGTGTGTGTGTTGTCGGTGTGTGTGTGTTGTCGGTGCGTGTGTGTGTGTGTTGTCGATGTGTGTGTGTGTTGTCGGTGTGTGTGTGTGTGTTGTCGGTGTGTGTGTGTGTGTGTGTTGTCGGTGTGTGTGTGTGTTGTCGGTGTGTGTGTGTGTGTCTGTGCAGTGTGTGTCGTGTGTGTGTGTGTGTGTGTGTTGTCGGTGTGTGTGTGTGTGTTGTCGGTGTGTGTGTGTGTGTTGTTGGTGTGTGTGTGTGTTGTGTCGTGTGTGTGTGTGTGTTGTCGGTGTGTGTGTGTGTGTGTTGTCGGTGTGTGTGTGTGTGTGTCGTGTCGGTGTGTGTGTGTTGTCGTGTGTGTGTGTGTGTGTGTGGTAGTGTGTGTGTGTGTGTTGTCGGTGTGTGTGTGTGTGTGTTGTCGGTGTGTGTGTGTGTGTTGTCGGTGTGTGTGTGTGTGTTGTCGGTGTGTGTGTGTGTTGTCGGTGTGTGTGTGTGTGTGTGTGTGTGTGTTGTCGGTGTGTGTGTGTGTTGTCGGTGTGTCGTGTGTGTGTGTGTTGTCGGTGTGTGTGTGAGTGTGTGTTGTCGGTGTGTGTGTGTGTGTGTTGTCGGTGTGTGTGTGTGTGTGTTGTCGGTGTGTGTGTGTCGTGTGTGTGTGTGTGTGTTGTCGGTGTGTGTGTGTTGTCGATGTGTGTGTGTGTGTGTTG
>NW_027675376.1:1967500-1980000 GCF_965601325.2 Salmo salar
GTGTCTTGTCGGTGTGTGTGTGTTGTCGGTGTGTGTGTGTGTGTTGTCGGTGTGTGTGTGTGTGTTGTTGGTGTGTGTGTGTGTTGTCGGTGTGTGTGTGTGTTGTCGGTGTGTGTGTGTGTGTGTTGTCGGTGTGTGTGTGTGTTGTCGGTGTGTGTGTGTGTGTCTTGTCAGTGTGTGTGTGTGTGTGTTGTCGGTGTGTGTGTGTTTATGTGTTGTCGGTGTGTGTGTGTGTGTTGTCGGTGTGTGTGTGTGTTGTCGGTGTGTGTGTGTGTGTTGTCGGTGTGTGTGTGTGTGTGTGTGTGTGTGTGTGTGTGTGTGTGTTGTCGGTGTGTTTGTGTGTGTGTTGTCGGTGTGTGTGTGTGTGTGTGTGTGTGTGTTGTCGGTGTGTGTGTGTGTGTTGTCGGTGTGTGTGTGTGTGTGTGTGTGTGTTGTCGGTGTGTGTGTGTGTGTTGTCGGTGTGTGTGTGTGTTTTCGCTGTGTGCTTGTGTGTGTGTTGTCAGTGTGTGTGTGTGTGTCTTGTCAGTGTGTGTGTGTGTGTGTTGTCGGTGTGTGTGTGTTTATGTGTTGTCGGTGTGTGTGTGTGTGTGTGTTGTCGGTGTGTGTGTGTGTGTTGTCGGTGTGTGTGTGTGTGTGTGTGTGTTGTCGGTGTGTGTGTGTGTGTGTTGTCGGTGTGTGTGTGTGTGTGTGTGTGTGTGTGTGTGTGTTGTCGGTGTGTGTGTGTGTGTTGTCGTGTGTGTGTGTGTTGTGTGTGTGTGTGTTGTCGGTGTGTGTGTGTGTGTGTTGTCGGTGTGTGTGTGTGTGTGTGTTGTCGGTGTGTGTGTGTGTGTGTGTGTGTGTGTGTGTTGTCGGTGTGTGTGTGTGTTGTCGGTGTGTGTGTGTGTGTGTTGTCGGTGTGTGTGTGTGTGTGTGTGTGTGTGTGTTGTCGGTGTGTGTGTGTGTGTGTGTTGTCGGTGTGTGTGTGTGTGTGTTGTCGGTGTGTGTGTGTGTGTGTGTTGTCGGTGTGTGTGTGTTGTCGGTGCGTGTGTGTGTGTGTTGTCGGTGTGTGTGTGTGTTGTCGGTGTGTGTGTGTGTGTTGTCGGTGTGTGTGTGTGTGTGTGTGTGTGTGTTGTCGGTGTGTGTGTGTTGTCGGTGTGTGTGTGTTGTCGGTGTGTTGTCTGTGTGTGTGTGTGTGTGTTGTCGGTGTGTGTGTGTGTGTGTTGTCGGTGTGTGTGTGTGTTGTTGGTGTGTGTGTGTGTTGTGTGTGTGTGTGTGTTGTCGGTGTGTGTGTGTGTGTCTTGTCGGTGTGTGTGTGTTGTCGGTGTGTGTGTGTGTGTTGTCGGTGTGTGTGTGTTGTTGGTGTGTGTGTGTGTGTGTGTGTGTTGTCGGTGTGTGTGTGTGTTGTCGGTGTGTGTGTGTGTGTGTTGTCGGTGTGTGTGTGTGTTGTCGGTGTGTGTGTGTGTGTTGTCAGTGTGTGTGTGTGTGTGTGTGTGTGTGTGTGTGTGTGTGTTGTCGGTGTGTGTGTGAGTGTGTGTTGTCGGTGTGTGTGTGTGTTGTCGGTGTGTGTGTGTGTGTTGTCAGTGTGTGTGTGTGTGTTGTCGGTGTGTGTGTGTGTGTTGTCGGTGTGTGTGTGTGTGTTGTCGGTGTGTGTGAGTGTGTTGCTGGTGTGTGTGTGTGTGTGTGTTGTCGGTGTGTGTGTGTGTGTTGTCGGTGTGTGTGTGTGTGTTGTTGGTGTGTGTGTGTGTGTGTGTGTGTTGTCGGTGTGTGTGTGTGTTGTCGGTGTGTGTGTGTGTGTGTTGTCGGTGTGTGTGTGTGTTGTCGGTGTGTGTGTGTGTGTTGTCGGTGTGTGTGTGTGTGTGTGTGTGTGTGTGTGTGTGTTGTCGGTGTGTGTGTGAGTGTGTGTTGTCGGTGTGTGTGTGTGTGTGTTGTCGGTGTGTGTGTGTGTGTTGTCAGTGTGTGTGTGTGTGTTGTCGGTGTGTGTGTGTGTGTTGTCGGTGTGTGTGTGTGTGTGTTGTCGGTGTGTGTGAGTGTGTTGCTGGTGTGTGTGTGTGTGTGTGTGTTGTCGGTGTGTGTGTGTGTGTTGTCGGTGTGTGTGTGTGTTGTCGGTGTGTGTGTGTGTGTGTTGTCGGTGTGTGTGTGTGTGTGTGTTGTCGGTGTGTGTGTGTGTGTCTTGTCAGTGTGTGTGTGTGTGTGTTGTCTGTGTGTGTGTGTGTTGTTGGTGTGTGTGTGTGTTGTCGGTGTGTGTGTGTGTGTGTGTTGTCGGTGTGTGTGTGTGTGTGTGTGTGTGTGTTGTCGGTGTGTGTGTGTGTGTTGTCGGTGTGTGTGTGTGTTGTCGGTGTGTGTGTGTGTGTGTGTTGTCAGTGTGTGTGTGTGTGTCTTGTCAGTGTGTGTGTGTGTGTGTTGTCGATGTGTGTGTGTTTATGTGTTGTCGGTGTGTGTGTGTGTGTGTGTTGTCGGTGTGTGTGTGTGTTGTCGGTGTGTGTGTGTGTGTGTGTGTGTTGTCGGTGTGTGTGTGTGTGTTGTCGGTGTGTGTGTGTGTGTGTGTGTGTGTGTGTGTTGTCGGTGTGTGTGTGTGTGTTGTCGGTGTGTGTGTGTGTGTGTTGTCGTGTGTGTGTGTGTTGTGTGTGTGTGTGTTGTCGGTGTGTGTGTGTGTGTGTGTGTTGTCGGTGTGTGTGTGTGTGTTGTCGGTGTGTGTGTGTGTTGTCGGTGTGTGTGTGTGTGTGTGTTGTCGGTGTGTGTGTGTGTGTGTGTTGTCAGTGTGTGTGTGTGTGTGTTGTCGGTGTGTGTGTGTGTGTGTTGTCGGTGTGTGTGTGTGTGTGTTGTCGGTGTGTGTGTGTGTGTGTGTGTGTGTGTGTGTGTGTTGTCGGTGTGTGTGTGTGTGTTGTCGGTGTGTGTGTGTGTGTGTGTTGTCGGTGTGTGTGTGTGTGTCTTGTCAGTGTGTGTGTGTGTGTGTTGTCTGTGTGTGTGTGTGTTGTCGGTGTGTGTGTGTGTTGTCGGTGTGTGTGTGTGTGTGTGTTGTCGGTGTGTGTGTGTGTGTTGTCAGTGTGTGTGTGTGTGTTGTCGGTGTGTGTGTGTGTGTGTGTTGTCGGTGTGTGTGAGTGTGTTGCTGGTGTGTGTGTGTTGTCGGTGTGTGTGTGTGTGTGTGTGTGTTGTCAGTGTGTGTGTGTGTGTGTTGTCGGTGTGTGTGTGTGTGTTGTCGGTGTGTGTGTGTGTGTGTTGTCGGTGTGTGTGTGTGTGTGTGTTGTCGGTGTGTGTGTGTGTGTGTGTGTGTGTGTGTGTGTGTGTGTGTGTTGTCGGTGTGTGTGTGAGTGTGTGTTGTTGGTGTGTGTGTGTGTGTTGTCGGTGTGTGTGTGTGTGTTGTCAGTGTGTGTGTGTGTGTTGTCGGTGTGTGTGTGTGTGTTGTCGGTGTGTGTGTGTGTGTGTTGTCGGTGTGTGTGAGTGTGTTGCTGGTGTGTGTGTTTGTGTGTGTTGTCGGTGTGTGTGTGTGTGTTGTCGGTGTGTGTGTGTGTTGTCGGTGTGTGTGTGTGTGTGTTGTCGGTGTGTGTGTGTGTGTGTGTTGTCAGTGTGTGTGTGTGTGTGTTGTCGGTGTGTGTGTGTGTGTGTTGTCGGTGTGTGTGTGTGTGTGTGTTGTCAGTGTGTGTGTGTGTGTGTTGTCGGTGTGTGTGTGTGTGTGTTGTCGGTGTGTGTGTGTGTGTGTTGTCGGTGTGTGTGTGTGTGTTGTCGGTGTGTGTGTGTGTGTTGTCGGTGTGTGTGTGTGTGTGTGTGTGTTGTCGGTGTGTGTGTGTGTGTCTTGTCAGTGTGTGTGTTGTTGGTGTGTGTGTGTGTGTGTGTGTGTTGTCGGTGTGTGTGTGTGTTGTCGGTGTGTGTGTGTGTGTGTTGTCGGTGTGTGTGTGTGTGTTGTCGGTGTGTGTGTGTGTGTTGTCGGTGTGTGTGTGTGTGTGTGTGTGTGTGTGTGTGTGTGTGTGTGTGTTGTCGGTGTGTGTGTGAGTGTGTGTTGTCGGTGTGTGTGTGTGTGTGTTGTCGGTGTGTGTGTGTGTGTTGTCGGTGTGTGTGTGTGTGTTGTCGGTGTGTGTGTGTGTGTGTGTGTGTGTGTGTGTGTGTGTGTGTGTGTGTGTGTGTGTGGTGTGTGTGTGTGTTGTCGGTGTGTGTGTGTGTGTTGTCGGTGTGTGTGTGTGTGTGTGTGTGTTGTCGGTGTGTGTGTGTGTGTTGTCGGTGTGTGTGTGTGTTTTCGCTGTGTGCTTGTGTGTGTGTTGTCAGTGTGTGTGTGTGTGTCTTGTCAGTGTGTGTGTGTGTGTGTTGTCGGTGTGTGTGTGTTTATGTGTTGTCGGTGTGTGTGTGTGTGTGTGTTGTCGGTGTGTGTGTGTGTTGTCGGTGTGTGTGTGTGTGTGTTGTCGGTGTGTGTGTGTGTGTGTGTGTTGTCGGTGTGTGTGTGTGTGTGTTGTCGGTGTGTGTGTGTGTGTGTGTGTGTGTGTGTGTGTGTTGTCGGTGTGTGTGTGTGTGTTGTCGTGTGTGTGTGTGTTGTGTGTGTGTGTTGTCGGTGTGTGTGTGTGTGTGTTGTCGGTGTGTGTGTGTGTGTGTGTTGTCGGTGTGTGTGTGTGTGTGTGTGTGTGTGTTGTCGGTGTGTGTGTGTGTGTGTTGTCGGTGTGTGTGTGTGTGTGTTGTCGGTGTGTGTGTGTGTGTGTGTGTGTTGTGTGTGTGTGTGTTGTCGGTGTGTGTGTGTGTGTGTTGTCGGTGTGTGTGTGTGTGTGTGTTGTCGGTGTGTGTGTGTTGTCGGTGCGTGTGTGTGTGTGTTGTCGGTGTGTGTGTGTGTTGTCGGTGTGTGTGTGTGTGTTGTCGGTGTGTGTGTGTGTGTGTTGTCGGTGTGTGTGTGTTGTCGGTGTGTGTGTGTTGTCGGTGTGTTGTCTGTGTGTGTGTGTGTGTGTTGTCGGTGTGTGTGTGTGTGTGTTGTCGGTGTGTGTGTGTGTTGTTGGTGTGTGTGTGTGTTGTGTGTGTGTGTGTGTTGTCGGTGTGTGTGTGTGTGTCTTGTCGGTGTGTGTGTGTTGTCGGTGTGTGTGTGTGTGTTGTCGGTGTGTGTGTGTGTGTTGTTGGTGTGTGTGTGTGTGTGTGTTGTCGGTGTGTGTGTGTGTTGTCGGTGTGTGTGTGTGTGTGTTGTCGGTGTGTGTGTGTGTTGTCGGTGTGTGTGTGTGTGTCTTGTCAGTGTGTGTGTGTGTGTGTTGTCGGTGTGTGTGTGTTTATGTGTTGTCGGTGTGTGTGTGTGTGTGTTGTCGGTGTGTGTGTGTGTTGTCGGTGTGTGTGTGTGTGTTGTCGGTGTGTGTGTGTGTGTGTGTGTGTGTGTGTGTGTTGTCGGTGTGTTTGTGTGTGTGTTGTCGGTGTGTGTGTGTGTGTGTGTGTGTGTTGTCGGTGTGTGTGTGTTGTCGGTGTGTGTGTGTGTGTGTGTGTGTGTTGTCGGTGTGTGTGTGTTGTCGGTGTGTGTGTGTGTTTTCGCTGTGTGCTTGTGCGTGTGTTGTCAGTGTGTGTGTGTGTGTCTTGTCAGTGTGTGTGTGTGTGTGTTGTCGGTGTGTGTGTGTTTATGTGTTGTCGGTGTGTGTGTGTGTGTGTGTTGTCGGTTTGTGTGTGTGTGTTGTCGGTGTGTGTGTGTGTGTGTGTTGTCGGTGTGTGTGTGTGTGTGTTGTCGGTGTGTGTGTGTGTGTGTGTGTGTGTGTTGTCGGTGTGTGTGTGTGTGTGTTGTCGGTGTGTGTGTGTGTGTGTGTTGTCGGTGTGTGTGTGTGTGTGTGTGTGTGTGTGTTGTCGGTGTGTGTGTGTGTTGTCGGTGTGTGTGTGTGTGTGTTGTCGGTGTGTGTGTGTGTGTGTGTGTGTGTGTTGTCGGTGTGTGTGTGTGTGTTGTGTGTGTGTGTGTTGTCGGTGTGTGTGTGTGTGTGTTGTCGGTGTGTGTGTGTGTGTGTGTTGTCGGTGTGTGTGTGTTGTCGGTGCGTGTGTGTGTGTGTTGTCGGTGTGTGTGTGTGTTGTCGGTGTGTGTGTGTGTGTTGTCGGTGTGTGTGTGTGTGTGTGTGTGTTGTCGGTGTGTGTGTGTTGTCGGTGTGTGTGTGTTGTCGGTGTGTTGTCTGTGTGTGTGTGTGTGTGTTGTCGGTGTGTGTGTGTGTGTGTTGTCGGTGTGTGTGTGTGTTGTTGGTGTGTGTGTGTGTTGTGTGTGTGTGTGTGTTGTCGGTGTGTGTGTGTGTGTCTTGTCGGTGTGTGTGTGTTGTCGGTGTGTGTGTGTGTGTTGTCGGTGTGTGTGTGTGTGTTGTTGGTGTGTGTGTGTGTGTGTGTGTGTTGTCGGTGTGTGTGTGTGTTGTCGGTGTGTGTGTGTGTGTGTTGTCGGTGTGTGTGTGTGTTGTCGGTGTGTGTGTGTGTGTTGTCGGTGTGTGTGTGTGTGTGTGTGTGTGTGTGTGTGTTGTCGGTGTGTGTGTGAGTGTGTGTTGTCGGTGTGTGTGTGTGTTGTCGGTGTGTGTGTGTGTGTTGTCAGTGTGTGTGTGTGTGTTGTCGGTGTGTGTGTGTGTGTTGTCGGTGTGTGTGTGTGTGTGTTGTCGGTGTGTGTGAGTGTGTTGCTGGTGTGTGTGTGTGTGTGTGTTGTCGGTGTGTGTGTGTGTGTTGTCGGTGTGTGTGTGTGTGTTGTTGGTGTGTGTGTGTGTGTGTGTGTGTTGTCGGTGTGTGTGTGTGTTGTCGGTGTGTGTGTGTGTGTGTTGTCGGAGTGTGTGTGTGTTGTCGGTGTGTGTGTGTGTGTTGTCGGTGTGTGTGTGTGTGTGTGTGTGTGTTGTCGGTGTGTGTGTGAGTGTGTGTTGTCGGTGTGTGTGTGTGTGTGTTGTCGGTGTGTGTGTGTGTGTTGTCAGTGTGTGTGTGTGTGTTGTCGGTGTGTGTGTGTGTGTTGTCGGTGTGTGTGTGTGTGTGTTGTCGGTGTGTGTGAGTGTGTTGCTGGTGTGTGTGTGTGTGTGTGTTGTCGGTGTGTGTGTGTGTGTTGTCGGTGTGTGTGTGTGTTGTCGGTGTGTGTGTGTGTGTGTTGTCGGTGTGTGTGTGTGTGTGTGTTGTCGGTGTGTGTGTGTGTGTCTTGTCAGTGTGTGTGTGTGTGTGTTGTCTGTGTGTGTGTGTGTTGTTGGTGTGTGTGTGTGTTGTCGGTGTGTGTGTGTGTGTGTGTTGTCGGTGTGTGTGTGTGTTGTCAGTGTGTGTGTGTGTGTGTTGTCGGTGTGTGTGTGTGTGTGTGTTGTTGGTGTGTGTGTGTGTCTGTGTTGTCGGTGTGTGTGTGTGTGTGTTGTCGGTGTGTGTGTGTGTGTGTTGTCGGTGTGTGTGAGTGTGTTGCTGGTGTGTGTGTGTGTGTGTGTTGTCGGTGTGTGTGTGTGTGTTGTCGGTGTGTGTGTGTGTGTGTTGTCGGTGTGTGTGTGTGTGTGTGTGTGTGTTGTCAGTGTGTGTGTGTGTGTGTTGTCGGTGTGTGTGTGTGTGTGTTGTCGGTGTGTGTGTGTGTGTGTTGTCGGTGTGTGTGTGTGTGTGTGTGTGTGTGTTGTCGGTGTGTGTGTGTGTGTTGTCGGTGTGTGTGTGTGTTGTCGGTGTGTGTGTGTGTGTGTGTTGTCAGTGTGTGTGTGTGTGTGTCTTGTCAGTGTGTGTGTGTGTGTGTTGTCGATGTGTGTGTGTTTATGTGTTGTCGGTGTGTGTGTGTGTGTGTGTTGTCGGTGTGTGTGTGTGTTGTCGGTGTGTGTGTGTGTGTGTGTGTGTTGTCGGTGTGTGTGTGTGTGTTGTCGGTGTGTGTGTGTGTGTGTGTGTGTGTGTGTGTGTGTTGTCGGTGTGTGTGTGTGTGTTGTCGGTGTGTGTGTGTGTGTGTTGTCGTGTGTGTGTGTGTTGTGTGTGTGTGTGTTGTCGGTGTGTGTGTGTGTGTGTGTTGTCGGTGTGTGTGTGTGTGTTGTCGGTGTGTGTGTGTGTTGTCGGTGTGTGTGTGTGTGTGTGTTGTCGGTGTGTGTGTGTGTGTGTTGTCAGTGTGTGTGTGTGTGTGTTGTCGGTGTGTGTGTGTGTGTGTTGTCGGTGTGTGTGTGTGTGTGTTGTCGGTGTGTGTGTGTGTTTGTGTGTGTGTGTGTGTGTGTTGTCGGTGTGTGTGTGTGTGTTGTCGGTGTGTGTGTGTGTGTGTGTTGTCGGTGTGTGTGTGTGTGTGTGTGTGTGTGTGTGTGTGTTGTCGGTGTGTGTGTGTGTGTTGTCGTGTGTGTGTGTGTTGTGTGTGTGTGTTGTCGGTGTGTGTGTGTGTGTGTTGTCGGTGTGTGTGTGTGTGTGTGTTGTCGGTGTGTGTGTGTGTGTGTGTGTGTGTGTTGTCGGTGTGTGTGTGTGTGTGTTGTCGGTGTGTGTGTGTGTGTGTTGTCGGTGTGTGTGTGTGTGTGTGTGTGTTGTGTGTGTGTGTGTTGTCGGTGTGTGTGTGTGTGTGTTGTCGGTGTGTGTGTGTGTGTGTGTTGTCGGTGTGTGTGTGTTGTCGGTGCGTGTGTGTGTGTGTTGTCGGTGTGTGTGTGTGTTGTCGGTGTGTGTGTGTGTGTTGTCGGTGTGTGTGTGTGTGTGTTGTCGGTGTGTGTGTGTTGTCGGTGTGTGTGTGTTGTCGGTGTGTTGTCTGTGTGTGTGTGTGTGTGTTGTCGGTGTGTGTGTGTGTGTGTTGTCGGTGTGTGTGTGTGTTGTTGGTGTGTGTGTGTGTTGTGTGTGTGTGTGTGTTGTCGGTGTGTGTGTGTGTGTCTTGTCGGTGTGTGTGTGTTGTCGGTGTGTGTGTGTGTGTTGTCGGTGTGTGTGTGTGTGTTGTTGGTGTGTGTGTGTGTGTGTGTTGTCGGTGTGTGTGTGTGTTGTCGGTGTGTGTGTGTGTGTGTTGTCGGTGTGTGTGTGTGTTGTCGGTGTGTGTGTGTGTGTCTTGTCAGTGTGTGTGTGTGTGTGTTGTCGGTGTGTGTGTGTTTATGTGTTGTCGGTGTGTGTGTGTGTGTGTTGTCGGTGTGTGTGTGTGTTGTCGGTGTGTGTGTGTGTGTTGTCGGTGTGTGTGTGTGTGTGTGTGTGTGTGTGTGTGTTGTCGGTGTGTTTGTGTGTGTGTTGTCGGTGTGTGTGTGTGTGTGTGTGTGTGTTGTCGGTGTGTGTGTGTTGTCGGTGTGTGTGTGTGTGTGTGTGTGTGTTGTCGGTGTGTGTGTGTTGTCGGTGTGTGTGTGTGTTTTCGCTGTGTGCTTGTGCGTGTGTTGTCAGTGTGTGTGTGTGTGTCTTGTCAGTGTGTGTGTGTGTGTGTTGTCGGTGTGTGTGTGTTTATGTGTTGTCGGTGTGTGTGTGTGTGTGTGTTGTCGGTTTGTGTGTGTGTGTTGTCGGTGTGTGTGTGTGTGTGTGTTGTCGGTGTGTGTGTGTGTGTGTTGTCGGTGTGTGTGTGTGTGTGTGTGTGTGTGTTGTCGGTGTGTGTGTGTGTGTGTTGTCGGTGTGTGTGTGTGTGTGTGTTGTCGGTGTGTGTGTGTGTGTGTGTGTGTGTGTGTTGTCGGTGTGTGTGTGTGTTGTCGGTGTGTGTGTGTGTGTGTTGTCGGTGTGTGTGTGTGTGTGTGTGTGTGTGTTGTCGGTGTGTGTGTGTGTGTTGTGTGTGTGTGTGTTGTCGGTGTGTGTGTGTGTGTGTTGTCGGTGTGTGTGTGTGTGTGTGTTGTCGGTGTGTGTGTGTTGTCGGTGCGTGTGTGTGTGTGTTGTCGGTGTGTGTGTGTGTTGTCGGTGTGTGTGTGTGTGTTGTCGGTGTGTGTGTGTGTGTGTGTGTGTTGTCGGTGTGTGTGTGTTGTCGGTGTGTGTGTGTTGTCGGTGTGTTGTCTGTGTGTGTGTGTGTGTGTTGTCGGTGTGTGTGTGTGTGTGTTGTCGGTGTGTGTGTGTGTTGTTGGTGTGTGTGTGTGTTGTGTGTGTGTGTGTGTTGTCGGTGTGTGTGTGTGTGTCTTGTCGGTGTGTGTGTGTTGTCGGTGTGTGTGTGTGTGTTGTCGGTGTGTGTGTGTGTGTTGTTGGTGTGTGTGTGTGTGTGTGTGTGTTGTCGGTGTGTGTGTGTGTTGTCGGTGTGTGTGTGTGTGTGTTGTCGGTGTGTGTGTGTGTTGTCGGTGTGTGTGTGTGTGTTGTCGGTGTGTGTGTGTGTGTGTGTGTGTGTGTGTGTGTTGTCGGTGTGTGTGTGAGTGTGTGTTGTCGGTGTGTGTGTGTGTTGTCGGTGTGTGTGTGTGTGTTGTCAGTGTGTGTGTGTGTGTTGTCGGTGTGTGTGTGTGTGTTGTCGGTGTGTGTGTGTGTGTGTTGTCGGTGTGTGTGAGTGTGTTGCTGGTGTGTGTGTGTGTGTGTGTTGTCGGTGTGTGTGTGTGTGTTGTCGGTGTGTGTGTGTGTGTTGTTGGTGTGTGTGTGTGTGTGTGTGTGTTGTCGGTGTGTGTGTGTGTTGTCGGTGTGTGTGTGTGTGTGTTGTCGGAGTGTGTGTGTGTTGTCGGTGTGTGTGTGTGTGTTGTCGGTGTGTGTGTGTGTGTGTGTGTGTGTGTGTGTTGTCGGTGTGTGTGTGAGTGTGTGTTGTCGGTGTGTGTGTGTGTGTGTTGTCGGTGTGTGTGTGTGTGTTGTCAGTGTGTGTGTGTGTGTTGTCGGTGTGTGTGTGTGTGTTGTCGGTGTGTGTGTGTGTGTGTTGTCGGTGTGTGTGAGTGTGTTGCTGGTGTGTGTGTGTGTGTGTGTTGTCGGTGTGTGTGTGTGTGTTGTCGGTGTGTGTGTGTGTTGTCGGTGTGTGTGTGTGTGTGTTGTCGGTGTGTGTGTGTGTGTGTGTTGTCGGTGTGTGTGTGTGTGTCTTGTCAGTGTGTGTGTGTGTGTGTTGTCTGTGTGTGTGTGTGTTGTTGGTGTGTGTGTGTGTTGTCGGTGTGTGTGTGTGTGTGTGTTGTCGGTGTGTGTGTGTGTTGTCAGTGTGTGTGTGTGTGTGTTGTCGGTGTGTGTGTGTGTGTGTGTTGTTGGTGTGTGTGTGTGTCTGTGTTGTCGGTGTGTGTGTGTGTGTGTTGTCGGTGTGTGTGTGTGTGTGTTGTCGGTGTGTGTGAGTGTGTTGCTGGTGTGTGTGTGTGTGTGTGTTGTCGGTGTGTGTGTGTGTGTTGTCGGTGTGTGTGTGTGTGTGTTGTCGGTGTGTGTGTGTGTGTGTGTGTGTGTTGTCAGTGTGTGTGTGTGTGTGTTGTCGGTGTGTGTGTGTGTGTGTTGTCGGTGTGTGTGTGTGTGTGTTGTCGGTGTGTGTGTGTGTGTGTGTGTGTGTGTTGTCGGTGTGTGTGTGTGTGTTGTCGGTGTGTGTGTGTGTTGTCGGTGTGTGTGTGTGTGTGTGTTGTCAGTGTGTGTGTGTGTGTGTCTTGTCAGTGTGTGTGTGTGTGTGTTGTCGATGTGTGTGTGTTTATGTGTTGTCGGTGTGTGTGTGTGTGTGTGTTGTCGGTGTGTGTGTGTGTTGTCGGTGTGTGTGTGTGTGTGTGTGTGTTGTCGGTGTGTGTGTGTGTGTTGTCGGTGTGTGTGTGTGTGTGTGTGTGTGTGTGTGTTGTCGGTGTGTGTGTGTGTGTTGTCGGTGTGTGTGTGTGTTGTCGTGTGTGTGTGTGTTGTGTGTGTGTGTGTTGTCGGTGTGTGTGTGTGTGTGTGTTGTCGGTGTGTGTGTGTGTGTTGTCGGTGTGTGTGTGTGTTGTCGGTGTGTGTGTGTGTGTGTGTTGTCGGTGTGTGTGTGTGTGTGTTGTCAGTGTGTGTGTGTGTGTGTTGTCGGTGTGTGTGTGTGTGTGTTGTCGGTGTGTGTGTGTGTGTGTTGTCGGTGTGTGTGTGTGTTTGTGTGTGTGTGTGTGTGTGTTGTCGGTGTGTGTGTGTGTGTTGTCGGTGTGTGTGTGTGTGTGTGTTGTCGGTGTGTGTGTGTGTGTCTTGTCAGTGTGTGTGTGTGTGTGTTGTCTGTGTGTGTGTGTGTTGTCGGTGTGTGTGTGTGTTGTCGGTGTGTGTGTGTGTGTGTGTTGTCGGTGTGTGTGTGTGTGTTGTCAGTGTGTGTGTGTGTGTTGTCGGTGTGTGTGTGTGTGTGTGTTGTCGGTGTGTGTGAGTGTGTTGCTGGTGTGTGTGTGTTGTCGGTGTGTGTGTGTGTGTGTGTGTGTTGTCAGTGTGTGTGTGTGTGTGTTGTCGGTGTGTGTGTGTGTGTTGTCGGTGTGTGTGTGTGTGTGTTGTCGGTGTGTGTGTGTGTGTGTGTTGTCGGTGTGTGTGTGTGTGTGTGTGTGTGTGTGTGTGTGTGTGTGTGTGTGTTGTCGGTGTGTGTGTGAGTGTGTGTTGTTGGTGTGTGTGTGTGTGTGTTGTCGGTGTGTGTGTGTGTGTTGTCAGTGTGTGTGTGTGTGTTGTCGGTGTGTGTGTGTGTGTGTGTGTTGTCGGTGTGTGTGTGTGTTGTCGGTGTGTGTGAGTGTGTTGCTGGTGTGTGTGTTTGTGTGTGTTGTCGGTGTGTGTGTGTGTGTTGTCGGTGTGTGTGTGTGTTGTCGGTGTGTGTGTGTGTGTGTTGTCGGTGTGTGTGTGTGTGTGTGTTGTCAGTG
>NW_027675376.1:1982500-2030000 GCF_965601325.2 Salmo salar
GTCGGTGTGTGTGTGTGTTGTCGTGTGTGTGTGTGTTGTGTGTGTGTGTTGTCGGTGTGTCTGTGTGTGTGTTGTCGGTGTGTGTGTGTGTGTGTGTTGTCGGTGTGTGTGTGTGTGTGTGTGTGTGTGTTGTCGGTGTGTGTGTGTGTGTGTTGTCGGTGTGTGTGTGTGTGTGTTGTCGGTGTGTGTGTGTGTGTGTGTGTGTTGTGTGTGTGTGTGTTGTCGGTGTGTGTGTGTGTGTGTTGTCGGTGTGTGTGTGTGTGTGTGTTGTCGGTGTGTGTGTGTTGTCGGTGCGTGTGTGTGTGTGTTGTCGGTGTGTGTGTGTGTTGTCGGTGTGTGTGTGTGTGTTGTCGGTGTGTGTGTGTGTGTGTTGTCGGTGTGTGTGTGTTGTCGGTGTGTGTGTGTTGTCGGTGTGTTGTCTGTGTGTGTGTGTGTGTGTTGTCGGTGTGTGTGTGTGTGTGTTGTCGGTGTGTGTGTGTGTTGTTGGTGTGTGTGTGTGTTGTGTGTGTGTGTGTGTTGTCGGTGTGTGTGTGTGTGTCTTGTCGGTGTGTGTGTGTTGTCGGTGTGTGTGTGTGTGTTGTCGGTGTGTGTGTGTGTGTTGTTGGTGTGTGTGTGTGTGTGTGTTGTCGGTGTGTGTGTGTGTTGTCGGTGTGTGTGTGTGTGTGTTGTCGGTGTGTGTGTGTGTTGTCGGTGTGTGTGTGTGTGTCTTGTCAGTGTGTGTGTGTGTGTGTTGTCGGTGTGTGTGTGTTTATGTGTTGTCGGTGTGTGTGTGTGTGTTGTCGGTGTGTGTGTGTGTTGTCGGTGTGTGTGTGTGTGTTGTCGGTGTGTGTGTGTGTGTGTGTGTGTGTGTGTGTGTGTTGTCGGTGTGTTTGTGTGTGTGTTGTCGGTGTGTGTGTGTGTGTGTGTGTGTGTTGTCGGTGTGTGTGTGTGTGTTGTCGGTGTGTGTGTGTGTGTGTGTGTGTGTTGTCGGTGTGTGTGTGTGTGTTGTCGGTGTGTGTGTGTGTTTTCGCTGTGTGCTTGTGTGTGTGTTGTCAGTGTGTGTGTGTGTGTCTTGTCAGTGTGTGTGTGTGTGTGTTTTCGGTGTGTGTGTGTTTATGTGTTGTCGGTGTGTGTGTGTGTGTGTGTGTGTTGTCGGTGTGTGTGTGTGTGTTGTCGGTGTGTGTGTGTGTGTGTGTGTGTTGTCGGTGTGTGTGTGTGTGTTGTCGGTGTGTGTGTGTGTGTGTGTGTGTGTGTGTGTGTGTGTGTGTGTGTGTTGTCGGTGTGTGTGTGTGTGTTGTCGGTGTGTGTGTGTGTTGTGTGTGTGTGTGTTGTCGGTGTGTGTGTGTGTGTGTTGTCGGTGTGTGTGTGTGTTGTCGGTGTGTGTGTGTGTGTGTTGTCGGTGTGTGTGTGTGTGTGTGTGTGTGTGTGTTGTCGGTGTGTGTGTGTGTGTTGTGTGTGTGTGTGTTGTCGGTGTGTGTGTGTGTGTGTTGTCGGTGTGTGTGTGTGTGTGTGTTGTCGGTGTGTGTGTGTGTGTCGGTGCGTGTGTGTGTGTGTTGTCGGTGTGTGTGTGTGTTGTCGGTGTGTGTGTGTGTGTTGTCGGTGTGTGTGTGTGTGTGTGTGTGTGTGTTGTCGGTGTGTGTGTGTTGTCGTTGTGTGTGTGTTGTCGGTGTGTTGTCTGTGTGTGTGTGTGTGTGTGTGGTGTGTGTGTGTGTGTGTTGTCGGTGTGTGTGTGTGTTGTTGGTGTGTGTGTGTGTTGTGTGTGTGTGTGTGTTGTCGGTGTGTGTGTGTGTGTCTTGTCGGTGTGTGTGTGTTGTCGGTGTGTGTGTGTGTGTTGTCGGTGTGTGTGTGTGTGTTGCTGGTGTGTGTGTGTGTGTGTGTGTGTTGTCGGTGTGTGTGTGTGTTGTCGGTGTGTGTGTGTGTGTGTTGTCGGTGTGTGTGTGTGTTGTCGGTGTGTGTGTGTGTGTTGTCGGTGTGTGTGTGTGTGTGTGTGTGTGTGTGTGTGTGTTGTCGGTGTGTGTGTGAGTGTGTGTTGTCGGTGTGTGTGTGTGTTGTCGGTGTGTGTGTGTGTGTTGTCAGTGTGTGTGTGTGTGTTGTCGGTGTGTGTGTGTGTGTTGTCGGTGTGTGTGTGTGTGTGTTGTCGGTGTGTGTGAGTGTGTTGCTGGTGTGTGTGTGTGTGTTGTCGGTGTGTGTGTGTGTGTTGTCGGTGTGTGTGTGTGTGTTGTTGGTGTGTGTGTGTGTGTGTGTGTGTTGTCGGTGTGTGTGTGTGTTGTCGGTGTGTGTGTGTGTGTGTTGTCGGTGTGTGTGTGTGTTGTCGGTGTGTGTGTGTGTGTTGTCGGTGTGTGTGTGTGTGTGTGTGTGTGTGTGTGTTGTCGGTGTGTGTGTGAGTGTGTGTTGTCGGTGTGTGTGTGTGTGTGTTGTCGGTGTGTGTGTGTGTGTTGTCAGTGTGTGTGTGTGTGTTGTCGGTGTGTGTGTGTGTGTTGTCGGTGTGTGTGTGTGTGTGTTGTCGGTGTGTGTGAGTGTGTTGCTGGTGTGTGTGTGTGTGTGTGTTGTCGGTGTGTGTGTGTGTGTTGTCGGTGTGTGTGTGTGTTGTCGGTGTGTGTGTGTGAGTGTTGTCGGTGTGTGTGTGTGTGTGTGTTGTCGGTGTGTGTGTGTGTGTCTTGAGTGTGTGTGTGTTTGTGTGTTGTCTGTGTGTGTGTGTGTTGTTGGTGTGTGTGTGTGTTGTCGGTGTGTGTGTGTGTGTGTTGTCGGTGTGTGTGTGTGTTGTCAGTGTGTGTGTGTGTGTGTTGTCGGTGTGTGTGTGTGTGTGTGTTGTTGGTGTGTGTGTGTGTCTGTGTTGTCGGTGTGTGTGTGTGTGTGTTGTCGGTGTGTGTGTGTGTGTGTTGTCGGTGTGTGTGAGTGTGTTGCTGGTGTGTGTGTGTGTGTGTGTTGTCGGTGTGTGTGTGTGTGTTGTCGGTGTGTGTGTGTGTGTGTTGTCGGTGTGTGTGTGTGTGTGTGTGTGTGTTGTCAGTGTGTGTGTGTGTGTGTTGTCGGTGTGTGTGTGTGTGTGTTGTCGGTGTGTGTGTGTGTGTGTTGTCGGTGTGTGTGTGTGTGTGTGTGTGTGTGTTGTCGGTGTGTGTGTGTGTGTTGTCGGTGTGTGTGTGTGTTGTCGGTGTGTGTGTGTGTGTGTGTTGTCAGTGTGTGTGTGTGTGTCTTGTCAGTGTGTGTGTGTGTGTGTTGTCGATGTGTGTGTGTTTATGTGTTGTCGGTGTGTGTGTGTGTGTGTGTTGTCGGTGTGTGTGTGTGTTGTCGGTGTGTGTGTGTGTGTGTGTGTGTTGTCGGTGTGTGTGTGTGTGTTGTCGTGTGTGTGTGTGTGTGTGTGTGTGTGTGTGTGTGTGTGTTGTCGGTGTGTGTGTGTGTGTTGTCGGTGTGTGTGTGTGTGTGTTGTCGTGTGTGTGTGTGTTGTGTGTGTGTGTGTTGTCGGTGTGTGTGTGTGTGTGTGTGTGTTGTCGGTGTGTATGTGTTGTCGTTGTGTGTGTGTTGTCGGTGTGTTGTCTGTGTGTGTGTGTGTGTGTGTGTTGTGTGTGTGTGTGTGTTGTCGGTGTGTGTGTGTGTTGTTGGTGTGTGTGTGTGTTGTGTGTGTGTGTGTGTTGTCGGTGTGTGTGTGTGTGTCTTGTCGGTGTGTGTGTGTTGTCGGTGTGTGTGTGTGTGTTGTCGGTGTGTGTGTGTGTGTTGTTGGTGTGTGTGTGTGTGTGTGTGTGTTGTCGGTGTGTGTGTGTGTTGTCGGTGTGTGTGTGTGTGTGTTGTCGGTGTGTGTGTGTGTTGTCGGTGTGTGTGTGTGTGTTGTCGGTGTGTGTGTGTGTGTGTGTGTGTGTGTGTGTGTGTTGTCGGTGTGTGTGTGAGTGTGTGTTGTCGGTGTGTGTGTGTGTTGTCGGTGTGTGTGTGTGTGTTGTCAGTGTGTGTGTGTGTGTTGTCGGTGTGTGTGTGTGTGTTGTCGGTGTGTGTGTGTGTGTGTTGTCGGTGTGTGTGAGTGTGTTGCTGGTGTGTGTGTGTGTGTTGTCGGTGTGTGTGTGTGTGTTGTCGGTGTGTGTGTGTGTGTTGTTGGTGTGTGTGTGTGTGTGTGTGTGTTGTCGGTGTGTGTGTGTGTTGTCGGTGTGTGTGTGTGTGTGTTGTCGGTGTGTGTGTGTGTTGTCGGTGTGTGTGTGTGTGTTGTCGGTGTGTGTGTGTGTGTGTGTGTGTGTGTGTGTTGTCGGTGTGTGTGTGAGTGTGTGTTGTCGGTGTGTGTGTGTGTGTGTTGTCGGTGTGTGTGTGTGTGTTGTCAGTGTGTGTGTGTGTGTTGTCGGTGTGTGTGTGTGTGTTGTCGGTGTGTGTGTGTGTGTGTTGTCGGTGTGTGTGAGTGTGTTGCTGGTGTGTGTGTGTGTGTGTGTTGTCGGTGTGTGTGTGTGTGTTGTCGGTGTGTGTGTGTGTTGTCGGTGTGTGTGTGTGAGTGTTGTCGGTGTGTGTGTGTGTGTGTGTTGTCGGTGTGTGTGTGTGTGTCTTGAGTGTGTGTGTGTTTGTGTGTTGTCTGTGTGTGTGTGTGTTGTTGGTGTGTGTGTGTGTTGTCGGTGTGTGTGTGTGTGTGTTGTCGGTGTGTGTGTGTGTTGTCAGTGTGTGTGTGTGTGTGTTGTCGGTGTGTGTGTGTGTGTGTGTTGTTGGTGTGTGTGTGTGTCTGTGTTGTCGGTGTGTGTGTGTGTGTGTTGTCGGTGTGTGTGTGTGTGTGTTGTCGGTGTGTGTGAGTGTGTTGCTGGTGTGTGTGTGTGTGTGTGTTGTCGGTGTGTGTGTGTGTGTTGTCGGTGTGTGTGTGTGTGTGTTGTCGGTGTGTGTGTGTGTGTGTGTGTGTGTTGTCAGTGTGTGTGTGTGTGTGTTGTCGGTGTGTGTGTGTGTGTGTTGTCGGTGTGTGTGTGTGTGTGTTGTCGGTGTGTGTGTGTGTGTGTGTGTGTGTGTTGTCGGTGTGTGTGTGTGTGTTGTCGGTGTGTGTGTGTGTTGTCGGTGTGTGTGTGTGTGTGTGTTGTCAGTGTGTGTGTGTGTGTCTTGTCAGTGTGTGTGTGTGTGTGTTGTCGATGTGTGTGTGTTTATGTGTTGTCGGTGTGTGTGTGTGTGTGTGTTGTCGGTGTGTGTGTGTGTTGTCGGTGTGTGTGTGTGTGTGTGTGTGTTGTCGGTGTGTGTGTGTGTGTTGTCGGTGTGTGTGTGTGTGTGTGTGTGTGTGTGTGTGTGTGTGTTGTCGGTGTGTGTGTGTGTGTTGTCGGTGTGTGTGTGTGTGTGTTGTCGTGTGTGTGTGTGTTGTGTGTGTGTGTGTTGTCGGTGTGTGTGTGTGTGTGTGTTGTCGGTGTGTGTGTGTGTGTTGTCGGTGTGTGTGTGTGTTGTCGGTGTGTGTGTGTGTGTGTGTTGTCGGTGTGTGTGTGTGTGTGTTGTCAGTGTGTGTGTGTGTGTGTTGTCGGTGTGTGTGTGTGTGTGTTGTCGGTGTGTGTGTGTGTGTGTTGTCGGTGTGTGTGTGTGTGTGTGTGTGTGTGTGTGTTGTCGGTGTGTGTGTGTGTGTTGTCGGTGTGTGTGTGTGTGTGTGTTGTCGGTGTGTGTGTGTGTGTCTTGTCAGTGTGTGTGTGTGTGTGTTGTCTGTGTGTGTGTGTGTTGTCGGTGTGTGTGTGTGTTGTCGGTGTGTGTGTGTGTGTGTTGTCGGTGTGTGTGTGTGTGTTGTCAGTGTGTGTGTGTGTGTTGTCGGTGTGTGTGTGTGTGTGTGTTGTCGGTGTGTGTGAGTGTGTTGCTGGTGTGTGTGTGTTGTCGGTGTGTGTGTGTGTGTGTGTGTGTTGTCAGTGTGTGTGTGTGTGTGTTGTCGGTGTGTGTGTGTGTGTTGTCGGTGTGTGTGTGTGTGTGTTGTCGGTGTGTGTGTGTGTGTGTGTTGTCGGTGTGTGTGTGTGTGTGTGTGTGTGTGTGTGTGTGTGTGTTGTCGGTGTGTATGTGTGAGTGTGTGTTGTTGGTGTGTGTGTGTGTGTGTTGTCGGTGTGTGTGTGTGTGTTGTCAGTGTGTGTGTGTGTGTTGTCGGTGTGTGTGTGTGTGTGTGTTGTCGGTGTGTGTGTGTGTGTGTTGTCGGTGTGTGTGAGTGTGTTGCTGGTGTGTGTGTTTGTGTGTGTTGTAAGTGTGTGTGTGTGTGTTGTCGGTGTGTGTGTGTGTTGTCGGTGTGTGTGTGTTGTCGGTGTGTGTGTGTGTGTGTGTTGTCAGTGTGTGTGTGTGTGTGTTGTCGGTGTGTGTGTGTGTGTGTTGTCGGTGTGTGTGTGTGTGTGTGTGTTGTCAGTGTGTGTGTGTGTGTGTTGTCGGTGTGTGTGTGTGTGTGTGTTGTCGGTGTGTGTGTGTGTGTGTTGTCGGTGTGTGTGTGTGTGTTGTCGGTGTGTGTGTGTGTGTTGTCGGTGTGTGTGTGTGTGTGTGTGTGTTGTCGGTGTGTGTGTGTGTGTCTTGTCAGTGTGTGTGTTGTTGGTGTGTGTGTGTGTGTGTGTGTGTTGTCAGTGTGTGTGTGTGTTGTCGGTGTGTGTGTGTGTGTGTTGTCGGTGTGTGTGTGTGTGTTGTCGGTGTGTGTGTGTGTGTTGTCGGTGTGTGTGTGTGTGTGTGTGTGTGTGTGTGTGTGTGTGTGTGTGTGTGTGTTGTCGGTGTGTGTGTGAGTGTGTGTTGTCGGTGTGTGTGTGTGTGTGTTGTCGGTGTGTGTGTGTGTGTTGTCGGTGTGTGTGTGTGTGTGTTGTCGGTGTGTGTGTGTGTGTGTGTGTGTGTGTGTGTGTGTGTGTGTGTGTGTGTGTGTTGTCGGTGTGTGTGTGTGTGTGTTGTCGGTGTGTGTGTGTTGTCGGTGTGTGTGTGTGTGTGTTGTCGGTGTGTGTGTGTGTGTTGTCGGTGTGTGTGTGTGTGTGTTGTCGGTGTGTGTGTGTGTGTGTGTTGTCGGTGTGTGTGTGTTGTCGGTGTGTGTGTGTGTGTGTTGTCGGTGTGTGTGTGTGTGTGTCTTGTCGGTGTGTGTGTGTTGTCTTTGTGTGTGTGTCTGTGTGTGTGGTAGGTGTTTGTGTGTGTTGTCGGTGTGTGTGTGTGTGTGTTGTCGGTGTGTGTGTGTGTTGTCGGTGTGTGTGTGTGTGTTGTCGGTGTGTGTGTGTGTGTGTTGTCGGTGTGTGTGTGTGTGTGTTGTCGGTGTGTGTGAGTGTGTTGCTGGTGTGTGTGTGTGTGTGTGTGTTGTCGGTGTGTGTGTGTGTGTTGTCGGTGTGTGTGTGTGTGTTGTCGGTGTGTGTGTGTGTGTGTTGTCGGTGTGTGTGTGTGTGTGTGTGTTGTCAGTGTGTGTGTGTGTGTGTTGTCGGTGTGTGTGTGTGTGTGTTGTCGGTGTGTGTGTGTGTGTGTTGTCGGTGTGTGTGTGTGTGTTGTCGGTGTGTGTGTGTGTGTGTTGTCGGTGTGTGTGTGTGTTGTCGGTGTGTGTGTGTGTGTGTGTTGTCAGTGTGTGTGTGTGTGTCTTGTCAGTGTGTGTGTGTGTGTGTGTGTTGTCGTTGTGTGTGTGTTTATGTGTTGTCGGTGTGTGTGTGTGTGTGTGTTGTCGGTGTGTGTGTGTGTTGTCGGTGTGTGTGTGTGTTGTCGGTGTGTGTGTGTGTGTGTGTGTGTGTGTTGTCGGTGTGTGTGTGTGTGTGTTGTCGGTGTGTGTGTGTGTGTGTGTGTGTGTGTGTGTTGTCGGTGTGTGTGTGTGTGTTGTCGGTGTGTGTGTGTGTGTGTTGTCGTGTGTGTGTGTGTTGTGTGTGTGTGTGTTGTCGGTGTGTGTGTGTGTGTGTGTGTTGTCGGTGTCTGTGTGTGTGTGTTGTCGGTGTGTGTGTGTGTGTGTGTTGTCGGTGTGTGTGTATGTGTGTTGTCGGTGTGTGTGTGTGTGTGTTGTCGGTGTGTGTGTGTGTGTGTGTGTGTTGTCGGTGTGTGTGTGTGTGTTGTGTGTGTGTGTGTTGTCGGTGTGTGTGTGTGTGTGTTGTCGGTGTGTGTGTGTGTGTGTGTTGTCGGTGTGTGTGTGTTGTCGGTGCGTGTGTGTGTGTGTTGTCGGTGTGTTTGTGTGTTGTCGGTGTGTGTGTGTGTGTTGTCGGTGTGTGTGTGTGTGTGTGTGTGTGTGTTGTCGGTGTGTGTGTGTGTTGTCGGTGTGTGTGTGTGTTGTCAGTGTGTTGTCGGTGTGTGTGTGTGTGTTGTCGGTGTGTGTGTGTGTGTTGTCGGTGTGTGTGTGTGTGTTGTTGGTGTGTGTGTGTGTTGTGTGTGTGTGTGTGTGTGTGTGTTGTCGGTGTGTGTGTGTGTGTGTTGTCGGTGTGTGTGTGTGTGTGTCTTGTCGGTGTGTGTGTGTTGTCGTTGTGTGTGTGTGTGTGTGGTAGGTGTGTGTGTGTGTTGTCGGTGTGTGTGCGTGTGTGTTGTCGGTGTGTGTGTGTTGTCGGTGTGTGTGTGTGTGTTGTCGGTGTGTGTGTGTGTTTTTGGTGTGTGTGTGTGTGTGTGTGTGTGTGTTGTCGGTGTGTGTGTGTGTGTTGTCGGTGTGTGTGTGTGTGTGTTGTCGGTGTGTGTGTGTGTGTTGTGTGTGTGTTGTCGGTGTGTGTGTGTGTGTGTGTGTGTGTGTGTGTGTGTGTGTTGTCGGTGTGTGTGTGAGTGTGTGTTGTCGGTGTGTGTGTGTGTGTGTTGTCGGTGTGTGTGTGTGTGTGTTGTCGGTGTGTGTGTGTGTGTGTTGTGTGTGTGTGTTGTCGGTGTGTGTGTGTGTTGTCGATGTGTGTGTGTGTGTGTTGTCAGTGTGTGTGTGTGTGTTGTCGGTGTGTGTGTGTGTGTGTTGTCGGTGTGTGTGTGTTGTCGGTGTGTGTGTGTGTGTTGTCGGTGTGTGTGTGTGTGTGTGTGTGTGTGTTGTCGGTGTGTGTGTGTGTGTGTTGTCGGTGTGTGTGTGTGTGTTGTGTGTGTGTTGTCGGTGTGTGTGTGTGTGTGTGTGTGTGTGTGTTGTCGGTGTGTGTGTGAGTGTGTGTTGTCGGTGTGTGTGTGTGTGTGTTGTCGGTGTGTGTGTGTGTGTGTTGTCGGTGTGTGTGTGTGTGTGTTGTGTGTGTGTGTTGTCGGTGTGTGTGTGTGTTGTCGATGTGTGTGTGTGTGTGTTGTCAGTGTGTGTGTGTGTGTTGTCTGTGTGTGTGTGTGTGTGTGTGTGTGTGTGTGTGTGTGTGTGTGTGTTGTCGGTGTGTGTGTGAGTGTGTGTTGTCGGTGTGTGTGTGTGTGTGTGTGTGTTGTCGGTGTGTGTGTGTGTTGTCGGTGTGTGTGTGTGTGTGTTGTCGGTGTGTGTGTGTGTGTTGTCGGTGTGTGTGTGTGTGTTGTCGGTGTGTGTGTGTGTGTGTGTGTGTGTGTGTGTGTGTGTGTTGTCGGGGTGTGTTTGAGTGTGTGTTGTCGGTGTGTGTGTGTTGTTGGTGTGTGTGTGTGTTGTGTGTGTGTGTGTGTGTGTTGTCGGTGTGTGTGTGTGTGTGTTGTCGGTGTGTGTGTGTGTGTGTCTTGTCGGTGTGTGTGTGTTGTCGTTGTGTGTGTGTGTGTGTGGTAGGTGTGTGTGTGTGTTGTCGGTGTGTGTGTGTGTGTGTTGTCGGTGTGTGTGTGTTGTCGGTGTGTGTGTGTGTGTTGTCGGTGTGTGTGTGTGTTGTTGGTGTGTGTGTGTGTGTGTGTGTGTTGTCGGTGTGTGTGTGTGTGTGTTGTCGGTGTGTGTGTGTGTGTTGTGTGTGTGTTGTCGGTGTGTGTGTGTGTGTGTGTGTGTGTGTGTTGTCGGTGTGTGTGTGTGTGTGTTGTCGGTGTGTGTGTGTGTGTGTCTTGTCGGTGTGTGTGTGTTGTCGTTGTGTGTGTGTGTGTGTGGTAGGTGTGTGTGTGTGTTGTCGGTGTGTGTGTGTGTGTGTTGTCGGTGTGTGTGTGTTGTCGGTGTGTGTGTGTGTGTTGTCGGTGTGTGTGTGTGTTGTTGGTGTGTGTGTGTGTGTGTGTGTGTTGTCGGTGTGTGTGTGTGTGTGTTGTCGGTGTGTGTGTGTGTGTTGTGTGTGTGTTGTCGGTGTGTGTGTGTGTGTGTGTGTGTGTGTGTGTGTGTTGTCGGTGTGTGTGTGAGTGTGTGTTGTCGGTGTGTGTGTGTGTGTGTTGTCGGTGTGTGTGTTGTCGGTGTGTGTGTGTGTGTGTTGTGTGTGTGTGTTGTCGGTGTGTGTGTGTGTTGTCGATGTGTGTGTGTGTGTGTTGTCAGTGTGTGTGTGTGTGTTGTCTGTGTGTGTGTGTGTGTTGTCGGTGTGTGTGTGTGTGTGTTGTCGGTGTGTGTGTGTGTGTGTTGTCGGTGTGTGTGTGTGTGTGTTGTCGGTGTGTGTGTGTGTGTGTGTGTGTGTTGTCGGTGTGTGTGTGTTGTGTGTGTGTGTGTTGTCGGTGTGTGTGTGTGTGTGTTGTTGGTGTGTGTGTGTGTGTGTGTTGTCGGTGTGTGTGTGTGTGTGTGTGTTGTCGGTGTGTGTGTGTGTGTGTTGTCGGTGTGTGTGTGTATGTGTGTGTGTGTGTATTGTCGGTGTGTGTGTGTGTGTTGTCGGTGTGTGTGTGTGTGTTGTCGGTGTGTGTGTGTGTGTGTGTGTGTGTGTGTGTTGTCGGTGTGTGTGTGAGTGTGTGTTGTCGGTGTGTGTGTGTGTGTGTGTGTGTGTTGTCGGTGTGTGTGTGTGTTGTCGGTGTGTGTGTGTGTGTGTTGTCGGTGTGTGTGTGTGTGTTGTCGGTGTGTGTGTGTGTGTTGTCGGTGTGTGTGTGTGTGTGTGTGTGTGTGTGTGTGTGTGTGTGTGTGTGTGTTGTCGGTGTGTGTGTGAGTGTGTGTTGTCGGTGTGTGTGTGTGTGTGTTGTCGGTGTGTGTGTGTGTGTGTTGTCGGTGTGTGTGTGTGTGTGTTGTGTGTGTGTGTTGTCGGTGTGTGTGTGTGTTGTCGATGTGTGTGTGTGTGTGTTGTCAGTGTGTGTGTGTGTGTTGTCTGTGTGTGTGTGTGTGTTGTCGGTGTGTGTGTGTGTGTGTTGTCGGTGTGTGTGTGTGTGTGTTGTCGGTGTGTGTGTGTGTGTGTTGTCGGTGTGTGTGTGTGTGTGTGTGTGTGTTGTCGGTGTGTGTGTGTTGTGTGTGTGTGTGTTGTCGGTGTGTGTGTGTGTGTGTTGTTGGTGTGTGTGTGTGTGTGTGTTGTCGGTGTGTGTGTGTGTGTGTGTTGTCGGTGTGTGTGTGTGTGTGTTGTCGGTGTGTGTGTGTGTGTGTGTGTGTGTGTGTTGTCGGTGTGTGTGTGTGTGTTGTCGGTGTGTGTGTGTGTGTTGTCGGTGTGTGTGTGTGTGTGTGTGTGTGTGTGTGTGTGTGTTGTCGGTGTGTGTGTGAGTGTGTGTTGTCGGTGTGTGTGTGTGTGTGTGTGTGTGTGTGTTGTCGGTGTGTGTGTGTGTTGTCGGTGTGTGTGTGTGTGTGTTGTCGGTGTGTGTGTGTGTGTTGTCGGTGTGTGTGTGTGTGTTGTCGGTGTGTGTGTGTGTGTGTGTGTGTGTGTGTGTGTGTGTGTTGTCGGGGTGTGTTTGAGTGTGTGTTGTCGGTGTGTGTGTGTTGTTGGTGTGTGTGTGTGTTGTGTGTGTGTGTGTGTGTGTTGTCGGTGTGTGTGTGTGTGTGTTGTCGGTGTGTGTGTGTGTGTCTTGTCGGTGTGTGTGTGTTGTCGTTGTGTGTGTGTGTGTGTGGTAGGTGTGTGTGTGTGTTGTCGGTGTGTGTGTGTGTGTGTTGTCGGTGTGTGTGTGTTGTCGGTGTGTGTGTGTGTGTGTTGTCGGTGTGTGTGTGTGTTGTTGGTGTGTGTGTGTGTGTGTGTGTGTGTGTTGTCGGTGTGTGTGTGTGTGTGTTGTCGGTGTGTGTGTGTGTGTTGTGTGTGTGTTGTCGGTGTGTGTGTGTGTGTGTGTGTGTGTGTGTTGTCGGTGTGTGTGTGAGTGTGTGTTGTCGGTGTGTGTGTGTGTGTGTTGTCGGTGTGTGTGTGTGTGTGTTGTCGGTGTGTGTGTGTGTGTGTTGTGTGTGTGTGTTGTCGGTGTGTGTGTGTGTTGTCGATGTGTGTGTGTGTGTGTTGTCAGTGTGTGTGTGTGTGTTGTCTGTGTGTGTGTGTGTGTTGTCGGTGTGTGTGTGTGTGTGTTGTCGGTGTGTGTGTGTGTGTGTGTGTGTTGTCGGTGTGTGTGTGTGTGTTGTGTGTGTGTGTGTTGTCGGTGTGTGTGTGTGTGTGTTGTCGGTGTGTGTGTGTGTGTGTGTTGTCGGTGTGTGTGTGTTGTCGGTGCGTGTGTGTGTGTGTTGTCGGTGTGTGTGTGTGTTGTCGGTGTGTGTGTGTGTGTTGTCGGTGTGTGTGTGTGTGTGTGTGTGTGTGTTGTCGGTGTGTGTGTGTGTTGTCGGTGTGTGTGTGTGTTGTCAGTGTGTTGTCGGTGTGTGTGTGTGTGTTGTCGGTGTGTGTGTGTGTGTTGTCGGTGTGTGTGTGTGTGTTGTTGGTGTGTGTGTGTGTTGTGTGTGTGTGTGTGTGTGTGTGTTGTCGGTGTGTGTGTGTGTGTGTTGTCGGTGTGTGTGTGTGTGTGTCTTGTCGGTGTGTGTGTGTTGTCGTTGTGTGTGTGTGTGTGTGGTAGGTGTGTGTGTGTGTTGTCGGTGTGTGTGTGTGTGTGTTGTCGGTGTGTGTGTGTTGTCGGTGTGTGTGTGTGTGTTGTCGGTGTGTGTGTGTGTTGTTGGTGTGTGTGTGTGTGTGTGTGTGTGTTGTCGGTGTGTGTGTGTGTTGTCGGTGTGTGTGTGTGTGTGTTGTCGGTGTGTGTGTGTGTGTTGTGTGTGTGTTGTCGGTGTGTGTGTGTGTGTGTGTGTGTGTGTGTGTGTGTGTGTTGTCGGTGTGTGTGTGAGTGTGTGTTGTCGGTGTGTGTGTGTGTGTGTTGTCGGTGTGTGTGTGTGTGTGTTGTCGGTGTGTGTGTGTGTGTGTTGTGTGTGTGTGTTGTCGGTGTGTGTGTGTGTTGTCGATGTGTGTGTGTGTGTGTTGTCAGTGTGTGTGTGTGTGTTGTCTGTGTGTGTGTGTGTGTTGTCGGTGTGTGTGTGTGTGTGTGTTGTTGGTGTGTGTGTGTGTGTGTTGTCGGTGTGTGTGTGTGTTGTCGGTGTGTGTGTGTGTGTGTGTGTGTGTTGTCGGTGTGTGTGTGTTGTGTGTGTGTGTGTTGTCGGTGTGTGTGTGTGTGTGTTGTTGGTGTGTGTGTGTGTGTGTGTTGTCGGTGTGTGTGTGTGTGTGTGTTGTCGGTGTGTGTGTGTGTGTGTTGTCGGTGTGTGTGTGTGTGTGTGTGTGTGTGTTGTCGGTGTGTGTGTGTTGTCGGTGTGTGTGTGTGTGTTGTCGGTGTGTGTGTGTGTGTGTGTGTGTGTGTGTGTGTGTGTGTTGTCGGTGTGTGTGTGAGTGTGTGTTGTCGGTGTGTGTGTGTGTGTGTGTGTGTGTGTGTTGTCGGTGTGTGTGTGTGTTGTCGGTGTGTGTGTGTGTGTGTTGTCGGTGTGTGTGTGTGTGTTGTCGGTGTGTGTGTGTGTGTTGTCGGTGTGTGTGTGTGTGTGTGTGTGTGTGTGTGTGTGTTGTCGGGGTGTGTTTGAGTGTGTGTTGTCGGTGTGTGTGTGTTGTTGGTGTGTGTGTGTGTTGTGTGTGTGTGTGTGTGTGTTGTCGGTGTGTGTGTGTGTGTGTGTTGTCGGTGTGTGTGTGTGTGTGTCTTGTCGGTGTGTGTGTGTTGTCGTTGTGTGTGTGTGTGTGTGGTAGGTGTGTGTGTGTGTTGTCGGTGTGTGTGTGTGTGTGTTGTCGGTGTGTGTGTGTTGTCGGTGTGTGTGTGTGTGTTGTCGGTGTGTGTGTGTGTTGTTGGTGTGTGTGTGTGTGTGTGTGTGTTGTCGGTGTGTGTGTGTGTGTGTTGTCGGTGTGTGTGTGTGTGTTGTGTGTGTGTTGTCGGTGTGTGTGTGTGTGTGTGTGTGTGTGTGTGTGTGTGTTGTCGGTGTGTGTGTGAGTGTGTGTTGTCGGTGTGTGTGTGTGTGTGTTGTCGGTGTGTGTGTTGTCGGTGTGTGTGTGTGTGTGTTGTGTGTGTGTGTTGTCGGTGTGTGTGTGTGTTGTCGATGTGTGTGTGTGTGTGTTGTCAGTGTGTGTGTGTGTGTTGTCTGTGTGTGTGTGTGTGTTGTCGGTGTGTGTGTGTGTGTGTTGTCGGTGTGTGTGTGTGTGTGTTGTCGGTGTGTGTGTGTGTGTGTTGTCGGTGTGTGTGTGTGTGTGTGTGTGTGTTGTCGGTGTGTGTGTGTTGTGTGTGTGTGTGTTGTCGGTGTGTGTGTGTGTGTGTTGTTGGTGTGTGTGTGTGTGTGTGTTGTCGGTGTGTGTGTGTGTGTGTGTTGTCGGTGTGTGTGTGTGTGTGTTGTCGGTGTGTGTGTGTATGTGTGTGTGTGTGTATTGTCGGTGTGTGTGTGTGTGTTGTCGGTGTGTGTGTGTGTGTTGTCGGTGTGTGTGTGTGTGTGTGTGTGTGTGTGTGTTGTCGGTGTGTGTGTGAGTGTGTGTTGTCGGTGTGTGTGTGTGTGTGTGTGTGTGTTGTCGGTGTGTGTGTGTGTTGTCGGTGTGTGTGTGTGTGTGTTGTCGGTGTGTGTGTGTGTGTTGTCGGTGTGTGTGTGTGTGTTGTCGGTGTGTGTGTGTGTGTGTGTGTGTGTGTGTGTGTGTGTGTGTGTGTGTTGTCGGTGTGTGTGTGAGTGTGTGTTGTCGGTGTGTGTGTGTGTGTGTTGTCGGTGTGTGTGTGTTGTCGGTGTGTGTGTGTGTTGTCGGTGTGTGTGTGTGTGTTGTCGGTGTGTGTGTGTGTGTGTGTGTGTGTGTTGTCGGTGTGTGTGTGTGTTGTCGGTGTGTGTGTGTGTTGTCAGTGTGTTGTCGGTGTGTGTGTGTGTGTTGTCGGTGTGTGTGTGTGTGTTGTCGGTGTGTGTGTGTGTGTTGTTGGTGTGTGTGTGTGTTGTGTGTGTGTGTGTGTGTGTGTGTTGTCGGTGTGTGTGTGTGTGTGTTGTCGGTGTGTGTGTGTGTGTGTCTTGTCGGTGTGTGTGTGTTGTCGTTGTGTGTGTGTGTGTGTGGTAGGTGTGTGTGTGTGTTGTCGGTGTGTGTGTGTGTGTGTTGTCGGTGTGTGTGTGTTGTCGGTGTGTGTGTGTGTGTTGTCGGTGTGTGTGTGTGTTGTTGGTGTGTGTGTGTGTGTGTGTGTGTGTTGTCGGTGTGTGTGTGTGTTGTCGGTGTGTGTGTGTGTGTGTTGTCGGTGTGTGTGTGTGTGTGTGTGTGTGTTGTCGGTGTGTGTGTGTGTGTGTCTTGTCGGTGTGTGTGTGTTGTCGTTGTGTGTGTGTGTGTGTGGTAGGTGTGTGTGTGTGTTGTCGGTGTGTGTGTGTGTGTGTTGTCGGTGTGTGTGTGTTGTCGGTGTGTGTGTGTGTGTTGTCGGTGTGTGTGTGTGTTGTTGGTGTGTGTGTGTGTGTGTGTGTGTGTGTTGTCGGTGTGTGTGTGTGTTGTCGGTGTGTGTGTGTGTGTGTTGTCGGTGTGTGTGTGTGTGTTGTGTGTGTGTTGTCGGTGTGTGTGTGTGTGTGTGTGTGTGTGTGTGTGTGTGTGTTGTCGGTGTGTGTGTGAGTGTGTGTTGTCGGTGTGTGTGTGTGTGTGTTGTCGGTGTGTGTGTGTGTGTGTTGTCGGTGTGTGTGTGTGTGTGTTGTGTGTGTGTGTTGTCGGTGTGTGTGTGTGTTGTCGATGTGTGTGTGTGTGTGTTGTCAGTGTGTGTGTGTGTGTTGTCTGTGTGTGTGTGTGTGTTGTCGGTGTGTGTGTGTGTGTGTGTTGTTGGTGTGTGTGTGTGTGTGTTGTCGGTGTGTGTGTGTGTTGTCGGTGTGTGTGTGTGTGTGTGTGTGTGTTGTCGGTGTGTGTGTGTTGTGTGTGTGTGTGTTGTCGGTGTGTGTGTGTGTGTGTTGTTGGTGTGTGTGTGTGTGTGTGTTGTCGGTGTGTGTGTGTGTGTGTGTTGTCGGTGTGTGTGTGTGTGTGTTGTCGGTGTGTGTGTGTGTGTGTGTGTGTGTGTTGTCGGTGTGTGTGTGTTGTCGGTGTGTGTGTGTGTGTTGTCGGTGTGTGTGTGTGTGTGTGTGTGTGTGTGTGTGTGTGTGTGTGTTGTCGGTGTGTGTGTGAGTGTGTGTTGTCGGTGTGTGTGTGTGTGTGTGTGTGTGTGTGTTGTCGGTGTGTGTGTGTGTTGTCGGTGTGTGTGTGTGTGTGTTGTCGGTGTGTGTGTGTGTGTTGTCGGTGTGTGTGTGTGTGTTGTCGGTGTGTGTGTGTGTGTGTGTGTGTGTGTGTGTGTTGTCGGGGTGTGTTTGAGTGTGTGTTGTCGGTGTGTGTGTGTTGTTGGTGTGTGTGTGTGTTGTGTGTGTGTGTGTGTGTGTTGTCGGTGTGTGTGTGTGTGTGTTGTCGGTGTGTGTGTGTGTGTGTCTTGTCGGT
This sequence comes from Salmo salar, assembly GCF_965601325.2. Taxonomy (NCBI): domain Eukaryota; kingdom Metazoa; phylum Chordata; class Actinopteri; order Salmoniformes; family Salmonidae; genus Salmo; species Salmo salar. Next base: position 1,998,919 of record NW_027675376.1, read on the forward strand.
GTGTGTGTGTTGTCGTTGTGTGTGTGTGTGTGTGGTAGGTGTGTGTGTGTGTTGTCGGTGTGTGTGTGTGTGTGTTGTCGGTGTGTGTGTGTTGTCGGTGTGTGTGTGTGTGTTGTCGGTGTGTGTGTGTGTTGTTGGTGTGTGTGTGTGTGTGTGTGTGTTGTCGGTGTGTGTGTGTGTGTGTTGTCGGTGTGTGTGTGTGTGTTGTGTGTGTGTTGTCGGTGTGTGTGTGTGTGTGTGTGTGTGTGTGTGTGTGTGTTGTCGGTGTGTGTGTGAGTGTGTGTTGTCGGTGTGTGTGTGTGTGTGTTGTCGGTGTGTGTGTTGTCGGTGTGTGTGTGTGTGTGTTGTGTGTGTGTGTTGTCGGTGTGTGTGTGTGTTGTCGATGTGTGTGTGTGTGTGTTGTCAGTGTGTGTGTGTGTGTTGTCTGTGTGTGTGTGTGTGTTGTCGGTGTGTGTGTGTGTGTGTTGTCGGTGTGTGTGTGTGTGTGTTGTCGGTGTGTGTGTGTGTGTGTTGTCGGTGTGTGTGTGTGTGTGTGTGTGTGTTGTCGGTGTGTGTGTGTTGTGTGTGTGTGTGTTGTCGGTGTGTGTGTGTGTGTGTTGTTGGTGTGTGTGTGTGTGTGTGTTGTCGGTGTGTGTGTGTGTGTGTGTTGTCGGTGTGTGTGTGTGTGTGTTGTCGGTGTGTGTGTGTATGTGTGTGTGTGTGTATTGTCGGTGTGTGTGTGTGTGTTGTCGGTGTGTGTGTGTGTGTTGTCGGTGTGTGTGTGTGTGTGTGTGTGTGTGTGTGTTGTCGGTGTGTGTGTGAGTGTGTGTTGTCGGTGTGTGTGTGTGTGTGTGTGTGTGTTGTCGGTGTGTGTGTGTGTTGTCGGTGTGTGTGTGTGTGTGTTGTCGGTGTGTGTGTGTGTGTTGTCGGTGTGTGTGTGTGTGTTGTCGGTGTGTGTGTGTGTGTGTGTGTGTGTGTGTGTGTGTGTGTGTGTTGTCGGTGTGTGTGTGAGTGTGTGTTGTCGGTGTGTGTGTGTGTGTGTTGTCGGTGTGTGTGTGTGTGTGTTGTCGGTGTGTGTGTGTGTGTGTTGTGTGTGTGTGTTGTCGGTGTGTGTGTGTGTTGTCGATGTGTGTGTGTGTGTGTTGTCAGTGTGTGTGTGTGTGTTGTCTGTGTGTGTGTGTGTGTTGTCGGTGTGTGTGTGTGTGTGTTGTCGGTGTGTGTGTGTGTGTGTTGTCGGTGTGTGTGTGTGTGTGTTGTCGGTGTGTGTGTGTGTGTGTGTGTGTGTTGTCGGTGTGTGTGTGTTGTGTGTGTGTGTGTTGTCGGTGTGTGTGTGTGTGTGTTGTTGGTGTGTGTGTGTGTGTGTGTTGTCGGTGTGTGTGTGTGTGTGTGTTGTCGGTGTGTGTGTGTGTGTGTTGTCGGTGTGTGTGTGTGTGTGTGTGTGTGTGTGTTGTCGGTGTGTGTGTGTGTGTTGTCGGTGTGTGTGTGTGTGTTGTCGGTGTGTGTGTGTGTGTGTGTGTGTGTGTGTGTGTGTGTTGTCGGTGTGTGTGTGAGTGTGTGTTGTCGGTGTGTGTGTGTGTGTGTGTGTGTGTGTGTGTGTGTTGTCGGTGTGTGTGTGTGTTGTCGGTGTGTGTGTGTGTGTGTTGTCGGTGTGTGTGTGTGTGTTGTCGGTGTGTGTGTGTGTGTTGTCGGTGTGTGTGTGTGTGTGTGTGTGTGTGTGTGTGTGTGTGTTGTCGGGGTGTGTTTGAGTGTGTGTTGTCGGTGTGTGTGTGTTGTTGGTGTGTGTGTGTGTTGTGTGTGTGTGTGTGTGTGTTGTCGGTGTGTGTGTGTGTGTGTTGTCGGTGTGTGTGTGTGTGTCTTGTCGGTGTGTGTGTGTTGTCGTTGTGTGTGTGTGTGTGTGGTAGGTGTGTGTGTGTGTTGTCGGTGTGTGTGTGTGTGTGTTGTCGGTGTGTGTGTGTTGTCGGTGTGTGTGTGTGTGTGTTGTCGGTGTGTGTGTGTGTTGTTGGTGTGTGTGTGTGTGTGTGTGTGTGTGTTGTCGGTGTGTGTGTGTGTGTGTTGTCGGTGTGTGTGTGTGTGTTGTGTGTGTGTTGTCGGTGTGTGTGTGTGTGTGTGTGTGTGTGTGTTGTCGGTGTGTGTGAGTGTGTGTTGTCGGTGTGTGTGTGTGTGTGTTGTCGGTGTGTGTGTGTGTGTGTTGTCGGTGTGTGTGTGTGTGTGTTGTGTGTGTGTGTTGTCGGTGTGTGTGTGTGTTGTCGATGTGTGTGTGTGTGTGTTGTCAGTGTGTGTGTGTGTGTTGTCTGTGTGTGTGTGTGTGTTGTCGGTGTGTGTGTGTGTGTGTTGTCGGTGTGTGTGTGTGTGTGTGTTGTCGGTGTGTGTGTGTGTGTGTTGTCGGTGTGTGTGTGTTGTGTGTGTGTGTGTTGTCGGTGTGTGTGTGTGTGTGTTGTTGGTGTGTGTGTGTGTGTTGTCGGTGTGTGTGTGTGTGTGTGTTGTCGGTGTGTGTGTGTGTGTGTTGTCGGTGTGTGTGTGTGTGTGTGTGTGTGTGTGTGTTGTCGGTGTGTGTGTGTGTTGTCGGTGTGTGTGTGTGTGTGTTGTCGGTGTGTGTGTGTGTGTTGTCGGTGTGTGTGTGTGTGTTTGTCGGTGTGTGTGTGTGTGTGTGTGTGTGTGTGTGTGTGTGTGTGTGTTGTCGGTGTGTGTGTGAGTGTGTGTTGTCGGTGTGTGTGTGTGTGTGTTGTCGGTGTGTGTGTGTGTGTTGTCGGTGTGTGTGTGTGTGTGTTGTGTGTGTGTGTTGTCGGTGTGTGTGTGTGTTGTCGATGTGTGTGTGTGTGTGTTGTCAGTGTGTGTGTGTGTGTGTTGTCGGTGTGTGTGTGTGTGTGTTGTCGGTGTGTGTGTGTGTGTGTTGTCGGTGTGTGTGTGTGTGTGTGTTGTCGGTGTGTGTGTGTTGTGTGTGTGTGTGTTGTCGGTGTGTGTGTGTGTGTGTTGTTGGTGTGTGTGTGTGTGTGTTGTCGGTGTGTGTGTGTGTGTGTGTGTTGTCGGTGTGTGTGTGTGTGTGTTGTCGGTGTGTGTGTGTGTGTGTGTGTGTTGTCGGTGTGTGTGTGTGTGTGTGTGTTGTCGGTGTGTGTGTGTGTGTGTCTTGTCGGTGTGTGTGTGTTGTCTTTGTGTGTGTGTGTGTGTGTGTGGTAGGTGTTTGTGTGTGTTGTCGGTGTGTGTGTGTGTGTGTTGTCGGTGTGTGTGTGTGTTGTCGGTGTGTGTGTGTTGTCGGTGTGTGTGTGTGTGTGTTGTCGGTGTGTGTGTGTGTGTGTTGTCGGTGTGTGTGAGTGTGTTGCTGGTGTGTGTGTGTGTGTGTGTGTTGTCGGTGTGTGTGTGTGTGTGTTGTCGGTGTGTGTGTGTGTGTTGTCGGTGTGTGTGTGTGTGTGTTGTCGGTGTGTGTGTGTGTGTGTGTGTTGTCAGTGTGTGTGTGTGTGTGTTGTCGGTGTGTGTGTGTGTGTGTTGTCGGTGTGTGTGTGTGTGTGTTGTCGGTGTGTGTGTGTGTTGTCGGTGTGTGTGTGTGTGTGTGTGTGTGTGTTGTCGGTGTGTGTGTGTGTGTGTTGTCGGTGTGTGTGTGTGTGTGTGTGTGTTTGTGTTGTCGGTGTGTGTGTGTGTGTTGTCGGTGTGTGTGTGTGTGTGTTGTCGTGTGTGTGTGTGTTGTGTGTGTGTGTGTTGTCGGTGTGTGTGTGTGTGTGTGTGTTGTCGGTGTCTGTGTGTGTGTGTTGTCGGTGTGTGTGTGTGTGTGTGTTGTCGGTGTGTGTGTATGTGTGTTGTCGGTGTGTGTGTGTGTGTGTTGTCGGTGTGTGTGTGTGTGTGTGTGTGTGTGTGTTGTCGGTGTGTGTGTGTGTGTTGTGTGTGTGTGTGTTGTCGGTGTGTGTGTGTGTGTGTTGTCGGTGTGTGTGTGTGTGTGTGTTGTCGGTGTGTGTGTGTTGTCGGTGCGTGTGTGTGTGTGTTGTCGGTGTGTGTGTGTGTTGTCGGTGTGTGTGTGTGTGTTGTCGGTGTGTGTGTGTGTGTGTGTGTGTGTGTTGTCGGTGTGTGTGTGTGTTGTCGGTGTGTGTGTGTGTTGTCAGTGTGTTGTCGGTGTGTGTGTGTGTGTGTGTTGTCGGTGTGTGTGTGTGTGTTGTCGGTGTGTGTGTGTGTGTTGTTGGTGTGTGTGTGTGTTGTGTGTGTGTGTGTGTGTGTTGTCGGTGTGTGTGTGTGTGTGTTGTCGGTGTGTGTGTGTGTCTGTCTTGTCGGTGTGTGTGTGTTGTCGTTGTGTGTGTGTGTGTGTGGTAGGTGTGTGTGTGTGTTGTCGGTGTGTGTGTGTGTGTGTTGTCGGTGTGTGTGTGTTGTCGGTGTGTGTGTGTGTGTTGTCGGTGTGTGTGTGTGTTGTTGGTGTGTGTGTGTGTGTGTGTGTGTGTGTTGTCGGTGTGTGTGTGTGTTGTCGGTGTGTGTGTGTGTGTGTTGTCGGTGTGTGTGTGTGTTGTGTGTGTGTTGTCGGTGTGTGTGTGTGTGTGTGTGTGTGTGTGTGTGTGTGTGTTGTCGGTGTGTGTGTGAGTGTGTGTTGTCGGTGTGTGTGTGTGTGTGTTGTCGGTGTGTGTGTGTGTGTGTTGTCGGTGTGTGTGTGTGTGTGTTGTGTGTGTGTGTTGTCGGTGTGTGTGTGTGTTGTCGATGTGTGTGTGTGTGTGTTGTCAGTGTGTGTGTGTGTGTTGTCTGTGTGTGTGTGTGTGTTGTCGGTGTGTGTGTGTGTGTGTTGTCGGTGTGTGTGTGTGTGTGTTGTCGGTGTGTGTGTGTGTGTGTTGTCGGTGTGTGTGTGTGTGTGTGTGTGTTGTCAGTGTGTGTGTGTTGTGTGTGTGTGTGTTGTCGGTGTGTGTGTGTGTGTGTTGTTGGTGTGTGTGTGTGTGTGTGTTGTCGGTGTGTGTGTGTGTGTGTGTTGTCGGTGTGTGTGTGTGTGTGTTGTCGGTGTGTGTGTGTGTGTGTGTGTTGTCGGTGTGTGTGTGTGTGTTGTCGGTGTGTGTGTGTGTGTTGTCGGTGTGTGTGTGTGTGTGTGTGTGTGTGTGTGTGTGTGTTGTCGGTGTGTGTGTGAGTGTGTGTTGTCGGTGTGTGTGTGTGTGTGTGTGTGTGTGTGTTGTCGGTGTGTGTGTGTGTTGTCGGTGTGTGTGTGTGTGTGTTGTCGGTGTGTGTGTGTGTGTTGTCGGTGTGTGTGTGTGTGTTGTCGGTGTGTGTGTGTGTGTGTGTGTGTGTGTGTGTGTGTGTGTTGTCGGGGTGTGTGTGAGTGTGTGTTGTCGGTGTGTGTGTGTTGTTGGTGTGTGTGTGTGTTGTGTGTGTGTGTGTGTGTGTTGTCGGTGTGTGTGTGTGTGTGTTGTCGGTGTGTGTGTGTGTGTGTCTTGTCGGTGTGTGTGTGTTGTCGTTGTGTGTGTGTGTGTGTGGTAGGTGTGTGTGTGTGTTGTCGGTGTGTGTGTGTGTGTGTTGTCGGTGTGTGTGTGTTGTCGGTGTGTGTGTGTGTGTTGTCGGTGTGTGTGTGTGTTGTTGGTGTGTGTGTGTGTGTGTGTGTGTGTGTTGTCGGTGTGTGTGTGTGTGTGTTGTCGGTGTGTGTGTGTGTGTTGTGTGTGTGTTGTCGGTGTGTGTGTGTGTGTGTGTGTGTGTGTGTGTTGTCGGTGTGTGTGTGAGTGTGTGTTGTCGGTGTGTGTGTGTGTGTGTTGTCGGTGTGTGTGTGTGTGTGTTGTCGGTGTGTGTGTGTGTGTGTTGTCGGTGTGTGTGTGTGTGTGTGTGTGTGTGTGTGTTGTCGGTGTGTGTGTGTGTTGTCGGTGTGTGTGTGTGTGTGTTGTCGGTGTGTGTGTGTGTGTTGTCGGTGTGTGTGTGTGTTGTCGGTGTGTGTGTGTGTGTGTGTGTGTGTGTGTGTGTGTGTGTGTGTGTGTTGTCGGTGTGTGTGTGAGTGTGTGTTGTCGGTGTGTGTGTGTTGTTGGTGTGTGTGTGTGTTGTGTGTGTGTGTGTGTGTGTTGTCGGTGTGTGTGTGTGTGTGTTGTCGGTGTGTGTGTGTGTGTCTTGTCGGTGTGTGTGTGTTGTCGTTGTGTGTGTGTGTGTGTGGTAGGTGTGTGTGTGTGTTGTCGGTGTGTGTGTGTGTGTGTTGTCGGTGTGTGTGTGTTGTCGGTGTGTGTGTGTGTGTTGTCGGTGTGTGTGTGTGTTGTTGGTGTGTGTGTGTGTGTGTGTGTGTGTTGTCGGTGTGTGTGTGTGTGTTGTGTGTGTGTTGTCGGTGTGTGTGTGTGTGTGTGTGTGTGTTGTCGGTGTGTGTGTGAGTGTGTGTTGTCGGTGTGTGTGTGTGTGTGTTGTCGGTGTGTGTGTGTGTGTGTTGTCGGTGTGTGTTTGTGTGTGTTGTGTGTGTGTGTTGTCGGTGTGTGTGTGTGTTGTCGATGTGTGTGTGTGTGTGTTGTCAGTGTGTGTGTGTGTGTTGTCTGTGTGTGTGTGTGTGTTGTCGGTGTGTGTGTGTGTGTGTTGTCGGTGTGTGTGTGTGTGTGTTGTCGGTGTGTGTGTGTGTGTGTTGTCGGTGTGTGTGTGTGTGTGTGTGTGTGTTGTCGGTGTGTGTGTGTTGTGTGTGTGTGTGTTGTCGGTGTGTGTGTGTGTTGTTGGTGTGTGTGTGTGTGTGTGTTGTCGGTGTGTGTGTGTGTGTGTGTTGTCGGTGTGTTTGTGTGTGTGTTGTCGGTGTGTGTGTGTGTGTGTGTGTGTGTGTGTTGTCGGTGTGTGTGTGTGTGTTGTCGGTGTGTGTGTGTGTGTTGTCGGTGTGTGTGTGTGTGTGTGTGTGTGTGTGTGTGTGTGTGTGTTGTCGGTGTGTGTGTGAGTGTGTGTTGTCGGTGTGTGTGTGTGTGTGTGTGTGTGTGTGTGTTGTCGGTGTGTGTGTGTGTTGTCGGTGTGTGTGTGTGTGTGTTGTCGGTGTGTGTGTGTGTGTTGTCGGTGTGTGTGTGTGTGTTGTCGGTGTGTGTGTGTGTGTGTGTGTGTGTGTGTGTGTTGTCGGTGTGTGTGTGAGTGTGTGTTGTCGGTGTGTGTGTGTGTGTGTTGTCGGTGTGTGTGTGTGTGTGTTGTCGGTGTGTGTGTGTGTGTGTTGTGTGTGTGTGTTGTCGGTGTGTGTGTGTGTTGTCGTGTGTGTGTGTGTGTGTTGTCAGTGTGTGTGTGTGTGTGTGTTGTCGGTGTGTGTGTGTGTGTGTTGTCGGTGTGTGTGTGTGTGTGTTGTCGGTGTGTGTGTGTGTGTGTGTGTGTGTTGTCGGTGTGTGTGTGTGTGTGTGTGTGTGTTGTCGGTGTGTGTGTGTTGTGTGTGTGTGTGTTGTCGGTGTGTGTGTGTGTGTGTGTGTTGTTGGTGTGTGTGTGTGTGTGTGTTGTCGGTGTGTGTGTGTGTGTGTTGTCGGTGTGTGTGTGTGTGTGTGTGTGTGTGTGTGTGTTGTCGGTGTGTGTGTGTGTGTTGTCGGTGTGTGTGTGTGTGTTGTCGGTGTGTGTGTGTGTGTGTGTGTGTGTGTGTGTTGTCGGTGTGTGTGTGAGTGTGTGTTGTCGGTGTGTGTGTGTGTGTGTGTGTGTGTGTGTTGTCGGTGTGTGTGTGTGTTGTCAGTGTGTGTGTGTGTGTGTTGTCGGTGTGTGTGTGTGTGTTGTCGGTGTGTGTGTGTGTGTTGTCGGTGTGTGTGTGTGTGTGTGTGTGTGTGTGTGTGTTGTCGGTGTGTGTGTGAGTGTGTGTTGTCGGTGTGTGTGTGTGTGTGTTGTCGGTGTGTGTGTGTGTGTGTTGTCGGTGTGTGTGTGTGTGTGTTGTGTGTGTGTGTTGTCGGTGTGTGTGTGTGTTGTCGATGTGTGTGTGTGTGTGTTGTCAGTGTGTGTGTGTGTGTTGTCTGTGTGTGTGTGTGTGTTGTCGGTGTGTGTGTGTGTGTGTTGTCGGTGTGTGTGTGTGTGTGTTGTCGGTGTGTGTGTGTGTGTGTTGTCGGTGTGTGTGTGTGTGTGTGTGTGTGTTGTCGGTGTGTGTGTGTTGTGTGTGTGTGTGTTGTCGGTGTGTGTGTGTGTGTGTTGTTGGTGTGTGTGTGTGTGTGTGTTGTCGGTGTGTGTGTGTGTGTGTGTTGTCGGTGTGTGTGTGTGTGTGTTGTCGGTGTGTGTGTGTGTGTGTGTGTGTGTGTGTTGTCGGTGTGTGTGTGTGTGTTGTCGGTGTGTGTGTGTGTGTTGTCGGTGTGTGTGTGTGTGTGTGTGTGTGTGTGTGTTGTCGGTGTGTGTGTGAGTGTGTGTTGTCGGTGTGTGTGTGTGTGTGTTGTGTGTGTGTGTGTGTTGTCGGGGTGTGTTTGAGTGTGTGTTGTCGGTGTGTGTGTGTTGTTGGTGTGTGTGTGTGTTGTGTGTGTGTGTGTGTGTGTTGTCGGTGTGTGTGTGTGTGTGTTGTCGGTGTGTGTGTGTGTGTCTTGTCGGTGTGTGTGTGTTGTCGTTGTGTGTGTGTGTGTGTGGTAGGTGTGTGTGTGTGTTGTCGGTGTGTGTGTGTGTGTGTTGTCGGTGTGTGTGTGTTGTCGGTGTGTGTGTGTGTGTGTTGTCGGTGTGTGTGTGTGTTGTTGGTGTGTGTGTGTGTGTGTGTGTGTGTGTTGTCGGTGTGTGTGTGTGTGTGTTGTCGGTGTGTGTGTGTGTGTTGTGTGTGTTGTCGGTGTGTGTGTGTGTGTGTGTGTGTGTGTGTTGTCGGTGTGTGTGTGAGTGTGTGTTGTCGGTGTGTGTGTGTGTGTGTTGTCGGTGTGTGTGTGTGTGTGTTGTCGGTGTGTGTGTGTGTGTGTTGTGTGTGTGTGTTGTCGGTGTGTGTGTGTGTTGTCGATGTGTGTGTGTGTGTGTTGTCAGTGTGTGTGTGTGTGTTGTCTGTGTGTGTGTGTGTGTTGTCGGTGTGTGTGTGTGTGTGTTGTCGGTGTGTGTGTGTGTGTGTTGTCGGTGTGTGTGTGTGTGTGTTGTCGGTGTGTGTGTGTGTGTGTGTGTTGTCGGTGTGTGTGTGTTGTGTGTGTGTGTGTTGTCGGTGTGTGTGTGTGTGTGTTGTTGGTGTGTGTGTGTGTGTGTGTTGTCGGTGTGTGTGTGTGTGTGTGTTGTCGGTGTGTGTGTGTGTGTGTTGTCGGTGTGTGTGTGTGTGTGTGTGTGTGTGTGTTGTCGGTGTGTGTGTGTGTGTTGTCGGTGTGTGTGTGTGTGTTGTCGGTGTGTGTGTGTGTGTGTGTGTGTGTGTGTGTGTGTTGTCGGTGTGTGTGTGAGTGTGTGTTGTCGGTGTGTGTGTGTGTGTGTGTGTGTGTGTGTGTTGTCGGTGTGTGTGTGTGTTGTCGGTGTGTGTGTGTGTGTGTTGTCGGTGTGTGTGTGTGTGTTGTCAGTGTGTGTGTGTGTGTTGTCGGTGTGTGTGTGTGTGTGTGTGTGTGTGTGTGTGTGTGTGTGTGTGTGTTGTCGGTGTGTGTGTGAGTGTGTGTTGTCGGTGTGTGTGTGTGTGTGTTGTCGGTGTGTGTGTGTGTGTTGTCGGTGTGTGTGTGTGTGTGTTGTGTGTGTGTGTTGTCGGTGTGTGTGTGTGTGTGTGTGTGTGTGTGTTGTCGGTGTGTGTGTGTGTGTTGTCGGTGTGTGTGTGTGTGTTGTCGGTGTGTGTGTGTGTGTGTGTGTGTGTGTGTGTGTGTGTTGTCGGTGTGTGTGTGAGTGTGTGTTGTCGGTGTGTGTGTGTGTGTGTGTGTGTGTGTGTGTGTTGTCGGTGTGTGTGTGTGTTGTCGGTGTGTGTGTGTGTGTGTTGTCGGTGTGTGTGTGTGTGTTGTCGGTGTGTGTGTGTGTGTTGTCGGTGTGTGTGTGTGTGTGTGTGTGTGTGTGTGTGTGTGTGTTGTCGGGGTGTGTGTGAGTGTGTGTTGTCGGTGTGTGTGTGTTGTTGGTGTGTGTGTGTGTTGTGTGTGTGTGTGTGTGTGTTGTCGGTGTGTGTGTGTGTGTGTTGTCGTGTGTGTGTGTGTGTGTCTTGTCGGTGTGTGTGTGTTGTCGTTGTGTGTGTGTGTGTGTGGTAGGTGTGTGTGTGTGTTGTCGGTGTGTGTGTGTGTGTGTTGTCGGTGTGTGTGTGTTGTCGGTGTGTGTGTGTGTGTTGTCGGTGTGTGTGTGTGTTGTTGGTGTGTGTGTGTGTGTGTGTGTGTGTGTTGTCGGTGTGTGTGTGTGTGTGTTGTCGGTGTGTGTGTGTGTGTTGTGTGTGTGTTGTCGGTGTGTGTGTGTGTGTGTGTGTGTGTGTGTGTTGTCGGTGTGTGTGTGAGTGTGTGTTGTCGGTGTGTGTGTGTGTGTGTTGTCGGTGTGTGTGTGTGTGTGTTGTCGGTGTGTGTGTGTGTGTGTTGTCGGTGTGTGTGTGTGTGTGTGTGTGTGTGTGTGTTGTCGGTGTGTGTGTGTGTTGTCGGTGTGTGTGTGTGTGTGTTGTCGGTGTGTGTGTGTGTGTTGTCGGTGTGTGTGTGTGTTGTCGGTGTGTGTGTGTGTGTGTGTGTGTGTGTGTGTGTGTGTGTGTGTGTGTGTGTTGTCGGTGTGTGTGTGAGTGTGTGTTGTCGGTGTGTGTGTGTTGTTGGTGTGTGTGTGTGTTGTGTGTGTGTGTGTGTGTGTTGTCGGTGTGTGTGTGTGTGTGTTGTCGGTGTGTGTGTGTGTGTCTTGTCGGTGTGTGTGTGTTGTCGTTGTGTGTGTGTGTGTGTGGTAGGTGTGTGTGTGTGTTGTCGGTGTGTGTGTGTGTGTGTTGTCGGTGTGTGTGTGTTGTCGGTGTGTGTGTGTGTGTTGTCGGTGTGTGTGTGTGTTGTTGGTGTGTGTGTGTGTGTGTGTGTGTGTTGTCGGTGTGTGTGTGTGTGTTGTGTGTGTGTTGTCGGTGTGTGTGTGTGTGTGTGTGTGTGTTGTCGGTGTGTGTGTGAGTGTGTGTTGTCGGTGTGTGTGTGTGTGTGTTGTCGGTGTGTGTGTGTGTGTGTTGTCGGTGTGTGTTTGTGTGTGTTGTGTGTGTGTGTTGTCGGTGTGTGTGTGTGTTGTCGATGTGTGTGTGTGTGTGTTGTCAGTGTGTGTGTGTGTGTTGTCTGTGTGTGTGTGTGTGTTGTCGGTGTGTGTGTGTGTGTGTTGTCGGTGTGTGTGTGTGTGTGTTGTCGGTGTGTGTGTGTGTGTGTTGTCGGTGTGTGTGTGTGTGTGTGTGTGTGTTGTCGGTGTGTGTGTGTTGTGTGTGTGTGTGTTGTCGGTGTGTGTGTGTGTTGTTGGTGTGTGTGTGTGTGTGTGTTGTCGGTGTGTGTGTGTGTGTGTGTTGTCGGTGTGTTTGTGTGTGTGTTGTCGGTGTGTGTGTGTGTGTGTGTGTGTGTGTGTTGTCGGTGTGTGTGTGTGTGTTGTCGGTGTGTGTGTGTGTGTTGTCGGTGTGTGTGTGTGTGTGTGTGTGTGTGTGTGTGTGTGTGTGTTGTCGGTGTGTGTGTGAGTGTGTGTTGTCGGTGTGTGTGTGTGTGTGTGTGTGTGTGTGTGTTGTCGGTGTGTGTGTGTGTTGTCGGTGTGTGTGTGTGTGTGTTGTCGGTGTGTGTGTGTGTGTTGTCGGTGTGTGTGTGTGTGTTGTCGGTGTGTGTGTGTGTGTGTGTGTGTGTGTGTGTTGTCGGTGTGTGTGTGAGTGTGTGTTGTCGGTGTGTGTGTGTGTGTGTTGTCGGTGTGTGTGTGTGTGTGTTGTCGGTGTGTGTGTGTGTGTGTTGTGTGTGTGTGTTGTCGGTGTGTGTGTGTGTTGTCGATGTGTGTGTGTGTGTGTTGTCAGTGTGTGTGTGTGTGTGTGTTGTCGGTGTGTGTGTGTGTGTGTTGTCGGTGTGTGTGTGTGTGTGTTGTCGGTGTGTGTGTGTGTGTGTGTGTGTGTTGTCGGTGTGTGTGTGTGTGTGTGTGTGTGTTGTCGGTGTGTGTGTGTTGTGTGTGTGTGTGTTGTCGGTGTGTGTGTGTGTGTGTGTGTTGTTGGTGTGTGTGTGTGTGTGTGTTGTCGGTGTGTGTGTGTGTGTGTTGTCGGTGTGTGTGTGTGTGTGTGTGTGTGTGTGTGTTGTCGGTGTGTGTGTGTGTGTTGTCGGTGTGTGTGTGTGTGTTGTCGGTGTGTGTGTGTGTGTGTGTGTGTGTGTGTGTTGTCGGTGTGTGTGTGAGTGTGTGTTGTCGGTGTGTGTGTGTGTGTGTGTGTGTGTGTGTTGTCGGTGTGTGTGTGTTGTCAGTGTGTGTGTGTGTGTGTTGTCGGTGTGTGTGTGTGTGTTGTCGGTGTGTGTGTGTGTGTTGTCGGTGTGTGTGTGTGTGTGTGTGTGTGTGTGTGTGTGTTGTCGGTGTGTGTGTGAGTGTGTGTTGTCGGTGTGTGTGTGTGTGTGTTGTCGGTGTGTGTGTGTGTGTGTTGTCGGTGTGTGTGTGTGTGTGTTGTGTGTGTGTGTTGTCGGTGTGTGTGTGTGTTGTCGATGTGTGTGTGTGTGTGTTGTCAGTGTGTGTGTGTGTGTTGTCTGTGTGTGTGTGTGTGTTGTCGGTGTGTGTGTGTGTGTGTTGTCGGTGTGTGTGTGTGTGTGTTGTCGGTGTGTGTGTGTGTGTGTTGTCGGTGTGTGTGTGTGTGTGTGTGTGTGTTGTCGGTGTGTGTGTGTTGTGTGTGTGTGTGTTGTCGGTGTGTGTGTGTGTGTGTTGTTGGTGTGTGTGTGTGTGTGTGTTGTCGGTGTGTGTGTGTGTGTGTGTTGTCGGTGTGTGTGTGTGTGTGTTGTCGGTGTGTGTGTGTGTGTGTGTGTGTGTGTGTTGTCGGTGTGTGTGTGTGTGTTGTCGGTGTGTGTGTGTGTGTTGTCGGTGTGTGTGTGTGTGTGTGTGTGTGTGTGTGTTGTCGGTGTGTGTGTGAGTGTGTGTTGTCGGTGTGTGTGTGTGTGTGTGTGTGTGTGTGTTGTCGGTGTGTGTGTGTGTTGTCGGTGTGTGTGTGTGTGTGTTGTCGGTGTGTGTGTGTGTGTTGTCGGTGTGTGTGTGTGTGTTGTCGGTGTGTGTGTGTGTGTGTGTGTGTGTGTGTGTGTGTTGTCGGGGTGTGTTTGAGTGTGTGTTGTCGGTGTGTGTGTGTTGTTGGTGTGTGTGTGTGTTGTGTGTGTGTGTGTGTGTGTTGTCGGTGTGTGTGTGTGTGTGTTGTCGGTGTGTGTGTGTGTGTCTTGTCGGTGTGTGTGTGTTGTCGTTGTGTGTGTGTGTGTGTGGTAGGTGTGTGTGTGTGTTGTCGGTGTGTGTGTGTGTGTGTTGTCGGTGTGTGTGTGTTGTCGGTGTGTGTGTGTGTGTGTTGTCGGTGTGTGTGTGTGTTGTTGGTGTGTGTGTGTGTGTGTGTGTGTGTGTTGTCGGTGTGTGTGTGTGTGTGTTGTCGGTGTGTGTGTGTGTGTTGTGTGTGTTGTCGGTGTGTGTGTGTGTGTGTGTGTGTGTGTTGTCGGTGTGTGTGTGAGTGTGTGTTGTCGGTGTGTGTGTGTGTGTGTTGTCGGTGTGTGTGTGTGTGTGTTGTCGGTGTGTGTGTGTGTGTGTTGTGTGTGTGTGTTGTCGGTGTGTGTGTGTGTTGTCGATGTGTGTGTGTGTGTGTTGTCAGTGTGTGTGTGTGTGTTGTCTGTGTGTGTGTGTGTGTTGTCGGTGTGTGTGTGTGTGTGTTGTCGGTGTGTGTGTGTGTGTGTTGTCGGTGTGTGTGTGTGTGTGTTGTCGGTGTGTGTGTGTGTGTGTGTGTTGTCGGTGTGTGTGTGTTGTGTGTGTGTGTGTTGTCGGTGTGTGTGTGTGTGTGTTGTTGGTGTGTGTGTGTGTGTGTGTTGTCGGTGTGTGTGTGTGTGTGTGTTGTCGGTGTGTGTGTGTGTGTGTTGTCGGTGTGTGTGTGTGTGTGTGTGTGTGTGTGTTGTCGGTGTGTGTGTGTGTGTTGTCGGTGTGTGTGTGTGTGTTGTCGGTGTGTGTGTGTGTGTGTGTGTGTGTGTGTGTGTGTTGTCGGTGTGTGTGTGAGTGTGTGTTGTCGGTGTGTGTGTGTGTGTGTGTGTGTGTGTGTGTTGTCGGTGTGTGTGTGTGTTGTCGGTGTGTGTGTGTGTGTGTTGTCGGTGTGTGTGTGTGTGTTGTCAGTGTGTGTGTGTGTGTTGTCGGTGTGTGTGTGTGTGTGTGTGTGTGTGTGTGTGTGTGTGTGTGTGTGTTGTCGGTGTGTGTGTGAGTGTGTGTTGTCGGTGTGTGTGTGTGTGTGTTGTCGGTGTGTGTGTGTGTGTTGTCGGTGTGTGTGTGTGTGTGTTGTGTGTGTGTGTTGTCGGTGTGTGTGTGTGTTGTCGATGTGTGTGTGTGTGTGTTGTCAGTGTGTGTGTGTGTGTGTTGTCGGTGTGTGTGTGTGTGTGTTGTCGGTGTGTGTGTGTGTGTGTTGTCGGTGTGTGTGTGTGTGTGTGTGTTGTCGGTGTGTGTGTGTTGTGTGTGTGTGTGTTGTCGGTGTGTGTGTGTGTGTGTTGTTGGTGTGTGTGTGTGTGTGTTGTCGGTGTGTGTGTGTGTGTGTGTGTTGTCTGTGTGTGTGTGTGTGTTGTCGGTGTGTGTGTGTGTGTGTGTGTGTTGTCGGTGTGTGTGTGTGTGTGTGTTGTCGGTGTGTGTGTGTGTGTGTCTTGTCGGTGTGTGTGTGTTGTCTTTGTGTGTGTGTGTGTGTGTGTGGTAGGTGTTTGTGTGTGTTGTCGGTGTGTGTGTGTGTGTGTTGTCGGTGTGTGTGTGTGTTGTCGGTGTGTGTGTGTGTGTTGTCGGTGTGTGTGTGTGTGTGTTGTCGGTGTGTGTGTGTGTGTGTTGTCGGTGTGTGTGAGTGTGTTGCTGGTGTGTGTGTGTGTGTTGTCGGTGTGTGTGTGTGTGTTGTCGGTGTGTGTGTGTGTGTTGTCGGTGTGTGTGTGTGTGTGTTGTCGGTGTGTGTGTGTGTGTGTGTGTTGTCAGTGTGTGTGTGTGTGTGTTGTCGGTGTGTGTGTGTGTGTGTTGTCGGTTTGTGTGTGTGTGTGTTGTCGGTGTGTGTGTGTGTGTTGTCGGTGTGTGTGTGTGTGTGTGTTGTCGGTGTGTGTGTGTGTTGTCGGTGTGTGTGTGTGTGTGTGTGTGTTGTCAGTGTGTGTGTGTGTGTCTTGTCAGTGTGTGTGTGTGTGTGTTGTCGTTGTGTGTGTGTTTATGTGTTGTCGGTGTGTGTGTGTGTGTGTGTTGTCGGTGTGTGTGTGTGTTGTCGGTGTGTGTGTGTGTTGTCGGTGTGTGTGTGTGTGTGTGTGTGTGTGTTGTCGGTGTGTGTGTGTGTGTGTGTGTTGTCGGTGTGTGTGTGTGTGTGTGTGTGTTTGTGTTGTCGGTGTGTGTGTGTGTGTTGTCGGTGTGTGTGTGTGTGTGTTGTCGTGTGTGTGTGTGTTGTGTGTGTGTGTGTTGTCGGTGTGTGTGTGTGTGTGTGTGTTGTCGGTGTCTGTGTGTGTGTGTTGTCGGTGTGTGTGTGTGTGTGTGTTGTCGGTGTGTGTGTATGTGTGTTGTCGGTGTGTGTGTGTGTGTGTTGTCGGTGTGTGTGTGTGTGTGTGTGTGTGTTGTCGGTGTGTGTGTGTGTGTTGTGTGTGTGTGTGTTGTCGGTGTGTGTGTGTGTGTGTTGTCGGTGTGTGTGTGTGTGTGTGTTGTCGGTGTGTGTGTGTTGTCGGTGCGTGTGTGTGTGTGTTGTCGGTGTGTGTGTGTGTTGTCGGTGTGTGTGTGTGTGTTGTCGGTGTGTGTGTGTGTGTGTGTGTGTGTGTTGTCGGTGTGTGTGTGTGTTGTCGGTGTGTGTGTGTGTTGTCAGTGTGTTGTCGGTGTGTGTGTGTGTGTGTGTTGTCGGTGTGTGTGTGTGTGTTGTCGGTGTGTGTGTGTGTGTTGTTGGTGTGTGTGTGTGTTGTGTGTGTGTGTGTGTGTGTTGTCGGTGTGTGTGTGTGTGTGTTGTCGGTGTGTGTGTGTGTGTGTCTTGTCGGTGTGTGTGTGTTGTCGTTGTGTGTGTGTGTGTGTGGTAGGTGTGTGTGTGTGTTGTCGGTGTGTGTGTGTGTGTGTTGTCGGTGTGTGTGTGTTGTCGGTGTGTGTGTGTGTGTTGTCGGTGTGTGTGTGTGTTGTTGGTGTGTGTGTGTGTGTGTGTGTGTGTGTTGTCGGTGTGTGTGTGTGTTGTCGGTGTGTGTGTGTGTGTGTTGTCGGTGTGTGTGTGTGTGTTGTGTGTGTGTTGTCGGTGTGTGTGTGTGTGTGTGTGTGTGTGTGTGTGTGTGTGTTGTCGGTGTGTGTGTGAGTGTGTGTTGTCGGTGTGTGTGTGTGTGTGTTGTCGGTGTGTGTGTGTGTGTGTTGTCGGTGTGTGTGTGTGTGTGTTGTGTGTGTGTGTTGTCGGTGTGTGTGTGTGTTGTCGATGTGTGTGTGTGTGTGTTGTCAGTGTGTGTGTGTGTGTTGTCTGTGTGTGTGTGTGTGTTGTCGGTGTGTGTGTGTGTGTGTTGTCGGTGTGTGTGTGTGTGTGTTGTCGGTGTGTGTGTGTGTGTGTTGTCGGTGTGTGTGTGTGTGTGTGTGTGTTGTCAGTGTGTGTGTGTTGTGTGTGTGTGTGTTGTCGGTGTGTGTGTGTGTGTGTTGTTGGTGTGTGTGTGTGTGTGTGTTGTCGGTGTGTGTGTGTGTGTGTGTTGTCGGTGTGTGTGTGTGTGTGTTGTCGGTGTGTGTGTGTGTGTGTGTGTTGTCGGTGTGTGTGTGTGTGTTGTCGGTGTGTGTGTGTGTGTTGTCGGTGTGTGTGTGTGTGTGTGTGTGTGTGTGTGTGTGTTGTCGGTGTGTGTGTGAGTGTGTGTTGTCGGTGTGTGTGTGTGTGTGTGTGTGTGTGTGTGTGTTGTCGGTGTGTGTGTGTGTTGTCGGTGTGTGTGTGTGTGTGTTGTCGGTGTGTGTGTGTGTGTTGTCGGTGTGTGTGTGTGTGTTGTCGGTGTGTGTGTGTGTGTGTGTGTGTGTGTGTGTTGTCGGGGTGTGTGTGAGTGTGTGTTGTCGGTGTGTGTGTGTTGTTGGTGTGTGTGTGTGTTGTGTGTGTGTGTGTGTGTGTTGTCGGTGTGTGTGTGTGTGTGTTGTCGGTGTGTGTGTGTGTTGGTCTTGTCGGTGTGTGTGTGTTGTCGTTGTGTGTGTGTGTGTGTGGTAGGTGTGTGTGTGTGTTGTCGGTGTGTGTGTGTGTGTGTTGTCGGTGTGTGTGTGTTGTCGGTGTGTGTGTGTGTGTTGTCGGTGTGTGTGTGTGTTGTTGGTGTGTGTGTGTGTGTGTGTGTGTGTGTGTGTTGTCGGTGTGTGTGTGTGTGTGTTGTCGGTGTGTGTGTGTGTGTTGTGTGTGTGTTGTCGGTGTGTGTGTGTGTGTGTGTGTGTGTGTGTTGTCGGTGTGTGTGTGAGTGTGTGTTGTCGGTGTGTGTGTGTGTGTTGTCGGTGTGTGTGTGTGTGTGTGTGTGTGTGTGTGTGTTGTCGGTGTGTGTGTGTGTTGTCGGTGTGTGTGTGTGTGTGTTGTCGGTGTGTGTGTGTGTGTTGTCGGTGTGTGTGTGTGTTGTCGGTGTGTGTGTGTGTGTGTGTGTGTGTGTGTGTGTGTGTGTGTGTTGTCGGTGTGTGTGTGAGTGTGTGTTGTCGGTGTGTGTGTGTTGTTGGTGTGTGTGTGTGTTGTGTGTGTGTGTGTGTGTGTTGTCGGTGTGTGTGTGTGTGTGTTGTCGGTGTGTGTGTGTGTGTGTCTTGTCGGTGTGTGTGTGTTGTCGTTGTGTGTGTGTGTGTGTGGTAGGTGTGTGTGTGTGTTGTCGGTGTGTGTGTGTGTGTGTTGTCGGTGTGTGTGTGTTGTCGGTGTGTGTGTGTGTGTTGTCGGTGTGTGTGTGTGTTGTTGGTGTGTGTGTGTGTGTGTGTGTGTGTTGTCGGTGTGTGTGTGTGTGTTGTGTGTGTGTTGTCGGTGTGTGTGTGTGTGTGTGTGTGTGTTGTCGGTGTGTGTGTGAGTGTGTGTTGTCGGTGTGTGTGTGTGTGTGTTGTCGGTGTGTGTGTGTGTGTGTTGTCGGTGTGTGTTTGTGTGTGTTGTGTGTGTGTGTTGTCGGTGTGTGTGTGTGTTGTCGATGTGTGTGTGTGTGTGTTGTCAGTGTGTGTGTGTGTGTTGTCTGTGTGTGTGTGTGTGTTGTCGGTGTGTGTGTGTGTGTGTTGTCGGTGTGTGTGTGTGTGTGTTGTCGGTGTGTGTGTGTGTTGTCGGTGTGTGTGTGTGTGTGTGTGTGTGTTGTCGGTGTGTGTGTGTTGTGTGTGTGTGTGTTGTCGGTGTGTGTGTGTGTTGTTGGTGTGTGTGTGTGTGTGTGTTGTCGGTGTGTGTGTGTGTGTGTGTTGTCGGTGTGTGTGTGTGTGTGTTGTCGGTGTGTGTGTGTGTGTGTGTGTGTGTGTGTTGTCGGTGTGTGTGTGTGTGTTGTCGGTGTGTGTGTGTGTGTTGTCGGTGTGTGTGTGTGTGTGTGTGTGTGTGTGTGTGTGTGTGTGTTGTCGGTGTGTGTGTGAGTGTGTGTTGTCGGTGTGTGTGTGTGTGCGTGTGTGTGTGTGTGTTGTTGGTGTGTGTGTGTGTTGTCGGTGTGTGTGTGTGTGTGTTGTCGGTGTGTGTGTGTGTGTTGTCGGTGTGTGTGTGTGTGTTGTCGGTGTGTGTGTGTGTGTGTGTGTGTGTGTGTTGTCGGTGTGTGTGTGAGTGTGTGTTGTCGGTGTGTGTGTGTGTGTGTGTTGTCGGTGTGTGTGTGTGTGTGTTGTCGGTGTGTGTGTGTGTGTGTTGTGTGTGTGTGTTGTCGGTGTGTGTGTGTGTTGTCGATGTGTGTGTGTGTGTGTTGTCAGTGTGTGTGTGTGTGTGTTGTCGGTGTGTGTGTGTGTGTGTTGTCGGTGTGTGTGTGTGTGTGTTGTCGGTGTGTGTGTGTGTGTGTGTGTGTGTTGTCGGTGTGTGTGTGTTGTGTGTGTGTGTGTTGTCGGTGTGTGTGTGTGTGTGTGTGTTGTTGGTGTGTGTGTGTGTGTGTTGTCGGTGTGTGTGTGTGTGTGTGTTGTCGGTGTGTGTGTGTGTGTGTTGTCGGTGTGTGTGTGTGTGTGTGTGTGTGTGTGTTGTCGGTGTGTGTGTGTGTGTGTGTTGTCGGTGTGTGTGTGTGTGTGTGTTGTCGGTGTGTGTGTGTTGTCGGTGCGTGTGTGTGTTGTCGGTGTGTGTGTGTGTGTGTTGTCGGTGTGTGTGTGTGTGTGTGTTGTCGGTGTGTGTGTGTGTGTGTTGTCGGTGTGTGTGTGTTGTCGGTGGGTGTGTGTGTGTTGTCGGTGTGTGTGTGTTGTCGGTGTGTGTGTGTGTGTTGTCGGTGTGTGTGTGTGTGTGTTGTCGGTGTGTGTGTGTGTGTGTTGTCGCTGTGTGTGTGTGTGTGTTGTGTGTGTGTGTGTTGTCGGTGTGTGTGTGTGTGTGTTGTCGGTGTGTGTGTGTGTGTTGTCGGTGTGTGTGTGTGTGTGTGTGTGTTGTCGGTGTGTGTGTGTGTTGTGTGTGTGTGTGTTGTCGGTGTGTGTGTGTGTTTTGTCGGTGTGTGTGTGTTGTCGGTGTGTGTGTGTGTGTGTTGTCGGTGTGTGTGTGTGTTGTCGGTGTGTGTGTGTGTGTGTTGTCGGTGTGTGTGTGTGTTGTCGGTGTGTGTGTGTTGTCGGTGCGTGTGTGTGTGTGTTGTCGGTGTGTGTGTGTGTGTGTGTGTTGTTGGTGTGTGTGTGTGTGTGTTGTCGGTGTGTGTGTGTGTGTGGGTGTGTGTTGTCGGTGTGTGTGTGTGTGTGTGTTGTCGGTGTGTGTGTGTGTGTGTGTTGTCGGTGTGTGTGTGTTGTCGGTGCGTGTGTGTGTTGTCGGTGTGTGTGTGTGTGTGTTGTCGGTGTGTGTGTGTGTGTGTGTTGTCGGTGTGTGTGTGTGTGTGTTGTCGGTGTGTGTGTGTTGTCGGTGTGTGTGTGTGTGTTGTCGGTGTGTGTGTGTTGTCGGTGTGTGTGTGTGTGTTGTCGGTGTGTGTGTGTGTGTGTTGTCGGTGTGTGTGTGTGTGTGTTGTCGCTGTGTGTGTGTGTGTGTTGTGTGTGTGTGTGTTGTCGGTGTGTGTGTGTGTGTGTTGTCGGTGTGTGTGTGTGTGTTGTCGGTGTGTGTGTGTGTGTGTGTGTGTTGTCGGTGTGTGTGTGTGTTGTGTGTGTGTGTGTTGTCGGTGTGTGTGTGTGTGTTGTCGGTGTGTGTGTGTTGTCGGTGTGTGTGTGTGTGTGTTGTCGGTGTGTGTGTGTGTTGTCGGTGTGTGTGTGTGTGTGTTGTCGGTGGGGGTGTGTGTGTTATCGGTGTGTGTGTGTTGTCGGTGCGTGTGTGTGTGTGTTGTCGGTGTGTGTGTGTGTTGTCGGTGTGTGTGTGTGTGTTGTCGGTGTGTGTGTGTGTGTGTGTTGTCGGTGTGTGTGTGTGTTGTGTGTGTGTGTGTGTTGTCGGTGTGTGTGTGTGTGTGTTGTCGGTGTGTGTGTGTGTGTGTGTCTTGTCGGTGTGTGTGTGTGTGTTGTCGGTGTGTGTGTGTGTTGTCGGTGTGTGTGTGTGTGTTGTCGGTGTGTGTGTGTGTGTTGTTGGTGTGTGTGTGTGTGTGTGTGTGTTGTCGGTGTGTGTGTGTGTGTTGTCGGTGTGTGTGTGTGTGTGTTGTCGGTGTGTGTGTGTGTGTTGTTGGTGTGTGTGTGTGTTGTCGGTGTGTGTGTGTGTGTGTTGTCGGTGTGTGTGTGTGTGTGTTGTCGGTGTGTGTGTGTGTGTGTTGTCTGTGTGTGTGTGTGTTGTCGGTGTGTGTGTGTGTGTTGTCGGTGTGTGTGTGTGTGTGTGTTGTCGGTGTGTGTGTGTGTGTTGTCAGTGTGTGTGTGTGTGTTGTCGGTGTGTGTGTGTGTGTTGTCGGTGTGTGTGTGTGTCTGTGTTGTCGGTGTGTGTGTGTTGTCGGTGTGTGTGTGTGTGTGTTGTCGGTGTGTGTGAGTGTGTTGCTGGTGTGTGTGTGTGTGTGTGTGTGTTGTCGGTGTGTGTGTGTGTGTTGTCGGTGTGTGTGTGTTGTCGGTGTGTGTGTGTGTGTTGTCGGTGTGTGTGTGTGTTGTCGGTGTGTGTGTGTGTGTTGTCGGTGTGTGTGTGTGTGTGTTGTCGGTGTGTGTGTGTGTGTGTTGTCGCTGTGTGTGTGTGTGTGTTGTGTGTGTGTGTGTTGTCGGTGTGTGTGTTTGTGTGTGTTGTCGGTGTGTGTATGTGTGTTGTCGGTGTGTGTGTGTGTGTGTGTTGTCGGTGTGTGTGTGTTGTCGGTGTGTGTGTGTGTGTGTGTGTGTGTTGTCGGTGTGTGTGTGTTGTATGTGTGTGTGTTGTCGGTGTGTGTGTGTGTGTGTTGTCGGTGTGTGTGTGTGTGTTGTCGGTGTGTGTGTGTGTGTTGTCGGTGTGTGTGTGTGTGTGTTGTCGGTGTGTGTGTGTGTGTGTGTTGTCGGTGTGTGTGTGTTGTCGGTGCGTGTGTGTGTGTGTTGTCGGTGTGTGTGTGTGTTGTCGGTGTGTGTGTGTGTGTTGTCGGTGTGTGTGTGTGTTGTCGGTGTGTGTGTGTGTTGTCGGTGTGTGTGTGTGTGTTGTTGGTGTGTGTGTGTGTGTGTGTGTTGTCGGTGTGTGTGTGTGTTGTCGGTGTGTGTGTGTGTGTGTGTTGTCGGTGTGTGTGTGTGTGTTGTCGGTGTGTGTGTGTGTTGTCGGTGTGTGTGTGTGTGTGTTGTCTGTGTGTGTGTGTTGTCGGTGTGTGTGTGTGTTGTCGGTGTGTGTGTGTGTGTGTTGTCTGTGTGTGTGTGTGTTGTCGGTGTGTGTGTGTTGTCGGTGTGTGTGTGTGTGTGTGTTGTCGGTGTGTGTGTGTGTGTTGTCAGTGTGTGTGTGTGTGTTGTCGGTGTGTGTGTGTGTGTTGTCGGTGTGTGTGTGTGTCTGTGTTGTCGGTGTGTGTGTGTGTGTTGTCGGTGTGTGTGTGTGTGTGTTGTCGGTGTGTGTGAGTGTGTTGCTGGTGTGTGTGTGTGTGTGTGTGTGTTGTCGGTGTGTGTGTGTGTGTTGTCGGTGTGTGTGTGTGTTGTCGGTGTGTGTGTGTGTGTGTTGTCGGTGTGTGTGTGTGTGTGTTGTCAGTGTGTGTGTGTGTGTGTTGTCGGTGTGTGTGTGTGTGTGTTGTCGGTGTGTGTGTGTGTGTGTTGTCGGTGTGTGTGTGTGTGTGTGTGTGTGTGTGTGTTGTCGGTGTGTGTGTGTGTTGTCGGTGTGTGTGTGTGTGTGTGTTGTCAGTGTGTGTGTGTGTGTCTTGTCAGTGTGTGTGTGTGTGTGTTGTCGGTGTGTGTGTGTTTATTTGTTGTCGGTGTGTGTGTGTTGTCGGTGTGTGTGTGTGTGTGTTGTCGGTGTGTGTGTGTGTGTGTTGTCGGTGTGTGTGTGTGTGTGTTGTCGGTGTGTGTGTGTGTGTGTGTGTGTGTGTTGTCGGTGTGTGTGTGTTGTGTGTGTGTGTGCTGTCGGTGTGTGTGTGTGTGTGTGTGTTGTTGGTGTGTGTGTGTGTGTGTTGTCGGTGTGTGTGTGTGTGTGTGTTGTCGGTGTGTGTGTGTGTGTGTTGTCGGTGTGTGTGTGTGTGTGTGTGTGTTGTCGGTGTGTGTGTGTGTGTGTGTTGTCGGTGTGTGTGTGTGTGTGTGTTGTCGGTGTGTGTGTGTTGTCGGTGCGTGTGTGTGTTGTTGGTGTGTGTGTGTGTGTGTTGTCGGTGTGTGTGTGTGTGTGTGTTGTCGGTGTGTGTGTGTGTGTGTTGTCGGTGTGTGTGTGTGTTGTCGGTGTGTGTGTGTGTGTGTGTTGTCGGTGTGTGTGTGTGTGTTGTCGGTGTGTGTGTGTGTTGTCGGTGTGTGTGTGTGTGTGTTGTCTGTGTGTGTGTGTTGTCGGTGTGTGTGTGTGTTGTCGGTGTGTGTGTGTGTGTGTTGTCTGTGTGTGTGTGTGTTGTCGGTGTGTGTGTGTTGTCGGTGTGTGTGTGTGTGTGTGTTGTCGGTGTGTGTGTGTGTGTTGTCAGTGTGTGTGTGTGTGTTGTCGGTGTGTGTGTGTGTGTTGTCGGTGTGTGTGTGTGTCTGTGTTGTCGGTGTGTGTGTGTGTGTTGTCGGTGTGTGTGTGTGTGTGTTGTCGGTGTGTGTGAGTGTGTTGCTGGTGTGTGTGTGTGTGTGTGTGTGTTGTCGGTGTGTGTGTGTGTGTTGTCGGTGTGTGTGTGTGTTGTCGGTGTGTGTGTGTGTGTGTTGTCGGTGTGTGTGTGTGTGTGTTGTCAGTGTGTGTGTGTGTGTGTTGTCGGTGTGTGTGTGTGTGTGTTGTCGGTGTGTGTGTGTGTGTGTTGTCGGTGTGTGTGTGTGTGTGTGTGTGTGTGTGTGTTGTCGGTGTGTGTGTGTGTTGTCGGTGTGTGTGTGTGTGTGTGTTGTCAGTGTGTGTGTGTGTGTCTTGTCAGTGTGTGTGTGTGTGTGTTGTCGGTGTGTGTGTGTTTATTTGTTGTCGGTGTGTGTGTGTTGTCGGTGTGTGTGTGTGTGTGTTGTCGGTGTGTGTGTGTGTGTGTTGTCGGTGTGTGTGTGTGTGTGTTGTCGGTGTGTGTGTGTGTGTGTGTGTGTGTGTTGTCGGTGTGTGTGTGTTGTGTGTGTGTGTGCTGTCGGTGTGTGTGTGTGTGTGTGTGTTGTTGGTGTGTGTGTGTGTGTGTTGTCGGTGTGTGTGTGTGTGTGTGTTGTCGGTGTGTGTGTGTGTGTGTTGTCGGTGTGTGTGTGTGTGTGTGTGTGTTGTCGGTGTGTGTGTGTGTGTGTGTTGTCGGTGTGTGTGTGTGTGTGTGTTGTCGGTGTGTGTGTGTTGTCGGTGCGTGTGTGTGTTGTTGGTGTGTGTGTGTGTGTGTTGTCGGTGTGTGTGTGTGTGTGTGTTGTCGGTGTGTGTGTGTGTGTGTTGTCGGTGTGTGTGTGTTGTCGGTGTGTGTGTGTGTGTTGTCGGTGTGTGTGTGTTGTCGGTGTGTGTGTGTGTGTTGTCGGTGTGTGTGTGTGTGTGTTGTCGGTGTGTGTGTGTGTGTGTTGTCGCTGTGTGTGTGTGTGTGTTGTGTGTGTGTGTGTTGTCGGTGTGTGTGTGTGTGTGTTGTCGGTGTGTGTGTGTGTGTTGTCGGTGTGTGTGTGTGTGTGTGTGTGTTTTCGGTGTGTGTGTGTGTGTGTGTGTGTGTGTGTGTTGTCGGTGTGTGTGTGTGTTGTGTGTGTGTGTGTTGTCGGTGTGTGTGTGTGTGTTGTCGGTGTGTGTTGTCGGTGTGTGTGTGTGTGTGTTGTCGGTGTGTGTGTGTGTTGTCGGTGTGTGTGTGTGTGTGTTGTCGGTGTGTGTGTGTGTTGTCGGTGTGTGTGTGTTGTCGGTGCGTGTGTGTGTGTGTTGTCGGTGTGTGTGTGTGTTGTCGGTGTGTGTGTGTGTGTTGTCGGTGTGTGTGTGTGTGTGTGTGTTGTCGGTGTGTGTGTGTGTTGTGTGTGTGTGTGTGTTGTCGTTGTGTGTGTGTGTGTGTTGTCGGTGTGTGTGTGTGTGTGTGTCTTGTCGGTGTGTGTGTGTTGTCGTTGTGTGTGTGTGTGTGTGTGTGGTAGGTGTGTGTGTGTGTTGTCGGTGTGTGTGTGTGTGTGTTGTCGGTGTGTGTGTGTGTTGTCGGTGTGTGTGTGTGTGTTGTCGGTGTGTGTGTGTGTGTTGTTGGTGTGTGTGTGTGTGTGTGTGTGTTGTCGGTGTGTGTGTGTGTGTTGTCGGTGTGTGTGTGTGTGTGTTGTCGGTGTGTGTGTGTGTGTTGTTGGTGTGTGTGTGTGTTGTCGGTGTGTGTGTGTGTGTGTTGTCGGTGTGTGTGTGTGTGTGTTGTCGGTGTGTGTGTGTGTGTGTTGTCTGTGTGTGTGTGTGTTGTCGGTGTGTGTGTGTGTGTTGTCGGTGTGTGTGTGTGTGTGTGTTGTCGGTGTGTGTGTGTGTGTTGTCAGTGTGTGTGTGTGTGTTGTCGGTGTGTGTGTGTGTGTTGTCGGTGTGTGTGTGTGTCTGTGTTGTCGGTGTGTGTGTGTGTGTGTTGTCGGTGTGTGTGTGTGTGTGTTGTCGGTGTGTGTGAGTGTGTTGCTGGTGTGTGTGTGTGTGTGTGTTGTCGGTGTGTGTGTGTGTGTTGTCGGTGTGTGTGTGTTGTCGGTGTGTGTGTGTGTGTTGTCGGTGTGTGTGTGTGTGTTGTCGGTGTGTGTGTGTGTGTTGTCGGTGTGTGTGTGTGTGTGTTGTCGGTGTGTGTGTGTGTGTGTGTTGTCGCTGTGTGTGTGTGTGTGTTGTGTGTGTGTGTGTTGTCGGTGTGTGTGTTTGTGTGTGTTGTCGGTGTGTGTGTGTGTGTGTGTTGTCGGTGTGTGTGTGTGTGTTGTCGGTGTGTGTGTGTTGTCGGTGTGTGTGTGTGTGTGTGTGTTGTCGGTGTGTGTGTGTGTGTGTGTGTGTGTTGTCGGTGTGTGTGTGTTGTATGTGTGTGTGTTGTCGGTGTGTGTGTGTGTGTGTTGTCGGTGTGTGTGTGTGTGTTGTCGGTGTGTGTGTGTGTGTTGTCGGTGTGTGTGTGTGTGTGTTGTCGGTGTGTGTGTGTGTGTGTGTTGTCGGTGTGTGTGTGTTGTCGGTGCGTGTGTGTGTGTGTTGTCGGTGTGTGTGTGTGTTGTCGGTGTGTGTGTGTGTGTTGTCGGTGTGTGTGTGTGTTGTCGGTGTGTGTGTGTGTTGTCGGTGTGTGTGTGTGTGTTGTTGGTGTGTGTGTGTGTGTGTGTTGTCGGTGTTTGTGTGTGTTGTCGGTGTGTGTGTGTGTGTGTTGTCGGTGTGTGTGTGTGTGTTGTCGGTGTGTGTGTGTGTTGTCGGTGTGTGTGTGTGTGTTGTCTGTGTGTGTGTGTTGTCGGTGTGTGTGTGTGTGTGTTGTCGGTGTGTGTGTGTGTGTGTTGTCTGTGTGTGTGTGTGTTGTCGGTGTGTGTGTGTGTGTTGTCGGTGTGTGTGTGTGTGTGTTGTCGGTGTGTGTGTGTGTGTTGTCAGTGTGTGTGTGTGTGTTGTCGGTGTGTGTGTGTGTGTTGTCGGTGTGTGTGTGTGTCTGTGTTGTCGGTGTGTGTGTGTGTGTTGTCGGTGTGTGTGTGTGTGTGTTGTCGGTGTGTGTGAGTGTGTTGCTGGTGTGTGTGTGTGTGTGTGTGTGTTGTCGGTGTGTGTGTGTGTGTTGTCGGTGTGTGTGTGTGTTGTCGGTGTGTGTGTGTGTGTGTTGTCGGTGTGTGTGTGTGTGTGTTGTCAGTGTGTGTGTGTGTGTGTTGTCGGTGTGTGTGTGTGTGTGTTGTCGGTGTGTGTGTGTGTGTGTTGTCGGTGTGTGTGTGTGTGTGTGTGTGTGTGTGTTGTCGGTGTGTGTGTGTGTTGTCGGTGTGTGTGTGTGTGTGTGTTGTCAGTGTGTGTGTGTGTGTCTTGTCAGTGTGTGTGTGTGTGTGTTGTCGGTGTGTGTGTGTTTATGTGTTGTCGGTGTGTGTGTGTTGTCGGTGTGTGTGTGTGTTGTCGGTGTGTGTGTGTGTGTTGTCGGTGTGTGTGTGTGTGTGTGTGTGTGTGTGTTGTCGGTGTGTTTGTGTGTGTGTTGTCGGTGTGTGTGTGTGTGTGTGTGTGTTGTCGGTGTGTGTGTGTGTGTTGTCGGTGTGTGTGTGTGTGTGTGTGTGTGTTGTCGGTGTGTGTGTGTGTGTTGTCGGTGTGTGTGTGTGTTTTCGCTGTGTGCTTGTGTGTGTGTTGTCAGTGTGTGTGTGTGTGTCTTGTCAGTGTGTGTGTGTGTGTGTTGTCGGTGTGTGTGTGTTTATGTGTTGTCGGTGTGTGTGTGTGTGTGTGTTGTCGGTGTGTGTGTGTGTTGTCGGTGTGTGTGTGTGTGTGTTGTCGGTGTGTGTGTGTGTGTGTGTGTTGTCGGTGTGTGTGTGTGTGTGTTGTCGGTGTGTGTGTGTGTGTGTGTGTGTGTGTGTGTGTGTTGTCGGTGTGTGTGTGTGTGTTGTCGTGTGTGTGTGTGTTGTGTGTGTGTGTTGTCGGTGTGTGTGTGTGTGTGTTGTCGGTGTGTGTGTGTGTGTGTGTTGTCGGTGTGTGTGTGTGTGTGTGTGTGTGTTGTCGGTGTGTGTGTGTGTGTTGTCGGTGTGTGTGTGTGTTGTCGGTGTGTGTGTGTGTGTGTTGTCGGTGTGTGTGTGTGTGTGTTGTCAGTGTGTGTGTGTGTGTGTTGTCGGTGTGTGTGTGTGTGTGTTGTCGGTGTGTGTGTGTGTGTGTTGTCGGTGTGTGTGTGTGTGTGTGTGTGTGTGTGTTGTCGGTGTGTGTGTGTGTTGTCGGTGTGTGTGTGTGTGTGTGTTGTCAGTGTGTGTGTGTGTGTCTTGTCAGTGTGTGTGTGTGTGTGTGTGTTGTCGGTGTGTGTGTGTTTATGTGTTGTCGGTGTGTGTGTGTTGTCGGTGTGTGTGTGTGTTGTCGGTGTGTGTGTGTGTGTTGTCGGTGTGTGTGTGTGTGTGTGTGTGTGTGTGTGTGTTGTCGGTGTGTTTGTGTGTGTGTTGTCGGTGTGTGTGTGTGTGTGTGTGTGTGTGTGTTGTCGGTGTGTGTGTGTGTGTTGTCGGTGTGTGTGTGTGTGTGTGTGTGTGTTGTCGGTGTGTGTGTGTGTGTGTTGTCGGTGTGTGTGTGTGTTTTCGCTGTGTGCTTGTGTGTGTGTTGTCAGTGTGTGTGTGTGTGTCTTGTCAGTGTGTGTGTGTGTGTGTTGTCGGTGTGTGTGTGTGTGTGTGTGTGTGTGTGTTGTCGGTGTGTGTGTGTGTGTGTTGTCGGTGTGTGTGTGTGTGTGTGTGTGTTGTGTGTGTGTGTGTTGTCGGTGTGTGTGTGTGTGTGTTGTCGGTGTGTGTGTGTGTGTGTGTTGTCGGTGTGTGTGTGTTGTCGGTGCGTGTGTGTGTGTGTTGTCGGTGTGTGTGTGTGTTGTCGGTGTGTGTGTGTGTGTGTGTTGTCGGTGTGTGTGTGTGTGTGTTGTCGGTGTGTGTGTGTTGTCGGTGTGTGTGTGTGTGTTGTCGGTGTGTGTGTGTTGTCGGTGTGTGTGTGTGTGTTGTCGGTGTGTGTGTGTGTGTGTTGTCGGTGTGTGTGTGTGTGTGTTGTCGCTGTGTGTGTGTGTGTGTTGTGTGTGTGTGTGTTGTCGGTGTGTGTGTGTGTGTGTTGTCGGTGTGTGTGTGTGTGTTGTCGGTGTGTGTGTGTGTGTGTGTGTGTTTTCGGTGTGTGTGTGTGTGTGTGTGTGTGTGTTGTCGGTGTGTGTGTGTGTTGTGTGTGTGTGTGTTGTCGGTGTGTGTGTGTGTGTTGTCGGTGTGTGTTGTCGGTGTGTGTGTGTGTGTGTTGTCGGTGTGTGTGTGTGTTGTCGGTGTGTGTGTGTGTGTGTTGTCGGTGTGTGTGTGTGTTGTCGGTGTGTGTGTGTTGTCGGTGCGTGTGTGTGTGTGTTGTCGGTGTGTGTGTGTGTTGTCGGTGTGTGTGTGTGTGTTGTCGGTGTGTGTGTGTGTGTGTGTGTTGTCGGTGTGTGTGTGTGTTGTGTGTGTGTGTGTGTTGTCGTTGTGTGTGTGTGTGTGTTGTCGGTGTGTGTGTGTGTGTGTGTCTTGTCGGTGTGTGTGTGTTGTCGTTGTGTGTGTGTGTGTGTGTGGTAGGTGTGTGTGTGTGTTGTCGGTGTGTGTGTGTGTGTGTAGTCGGTGTGTGTGTGTGTTGTCGGGGTGTGTGTGTGTGTTGTC
The DNA here is from genome assembly GCF_965601325.2 of Salmo salar. Classification (NCBI taxonomy): domain Eukaryota; kingdom Metazoa; phylum Chordata; class Actinopteri; order Salmoniformes; family Salmonidae; genus Salmo; species Salmo salar. Next base: position 2,027,503 of record NW_027675376.1, read on the forward strand.
GGTGTGTGTGTGTGTGTTGTTGGTGTGTGTGTGTGTGTGTGTGTGTTGTCGGTGTGTGTGTGTGTGTTGTCGGTGTGTGTGTGTGTGTGTTGTCGGTGTGTGTGTGTGTGTTGTTGGTGTGTGTGTGTGTTGTCGGTGTGTGTGTGTGTGTGTTGTCGGTGTGTGTGTGTGTGTGTTGTCGGTGTGTGTGTGTGTGTGTTGTCTGTGTGTGTGTGTGTTGTCGGTGTGTGTGTGTGTGTTGTCGGTGTGTGTGTGTGTGTGTGTTGTCGGTGTGTGTGTGTGTGTTGTCAGTGTGTGTGTGTGTGTTGTCGGTGTGTGTGTGTGTGTTGTCGGTGTGTGTGTGTGTCTGTGTTGTCGGTGTGTGTGTGTGTGTGTTGTCGGTGTGTGTGTGTGTGTGTTGTCGGTGTGTGTGAGTGTGTTGCTGGTGTGTGTGTGTGTGTGTGTGTGTGTTGTCGGTGTGTGTGTGTTGTCGGTGTGTGTGTGTGTGTTGTCGGTGTGTGTGTGTGTGTTGTCGGTGTGTGTGTGTGTGTTGTCGGTGTGTGTGTGTGTGTGTTGTCGGTGTGTGTGTGTGTGTGTGTGTTGTCGCTGTGTGTGTGTGTGTGTTGTGTGTGTGTGTGTTGTCGGTGTGTGTGTTTGTGTGTGTTGTCGGTGTGTGTGTGTGTGTGTGTTGTCGGTGTGTGTGTGTGTGTTGTCGGTGTGTGTGTGTTGTCGGTGTGTGTGTGTGTGTGTGTGTTGTCGGTGTGTGTGTGTGTGTGTGTGTGTGTGTTGTCGGTGTGTGTGTGTTGTATGTGTGTGTGTTGTCGGTGTGTGTGTGTGTGTGTTGTCGGTGTGTGTGTGTGTGTTGTCGGTGTGTGTGTGTGTGTTGTCGGTGTGTGTGTGTGTGTGTTGTCGGTGTGTGTGTGTGTGTGTGTTGTCGGTGTGTGTGTGTTGTCGGTGCGTGTGTGTGTGTGTTGTCGGTGTGTGTGTGTGTTGTCGGTGTGTGTGTGTGTGTTGTCGGTGTGTGTGTGTGTTGTCGGTGTGTGTGTGTGTTGTCGGTGTGTGTGTGTGTGTTGTTGGTGTGTGTGTGTGTGTGTGTTGTCGGTGTGTGTGTGTGTTGTCGGTGTGTGTGTGTGTGTGTTGTCGGTGTGTGTGTGTGTGTTGTCGGTGTGTGTGTGTGTTGTCGGTGTGTGTGTGTGTGTGTTGTCTGTGTGTGTGTGTTGTCGGTGTGTGTGTGTGTGTGTTGTCGGTGTGTGTGTGTGTGTGTTGTCTGTGTGTGTGTGTGTTGTCGGTGTGTGTGTGTGTGTTGTCGGTGTGTGTGTGTGTGTGTTGTCGGTGTGTGTGTGTGTGTTGTCAGTGTGTGTGTGTTGTCGGTGTGTGTGTGTGTGTTGTCGGTGTGTGTGTGTGTCTGTGTTGTCGGTGTGTGTGTGTGTGTTGTCGTGTGTGTGTGTGTGTTGTCGGTGTGTGTGAGTGTGTTGCTGGTGTGTGTGTGTGTGTGTGTGTGTGTTGTCGGTGTGTGTGTGTGTGTTGTCGGTGTGTGTGTGTGTTGTCGGTGTGTGTGTGTGTGTGTTGTCGGTGTGTGTGTGTGTGTGTTGTCAGTGTGTGTGTGTGTGTGTTGTCGGTGTGTGTGTGTGTGTGTTGTCGGTGTGTGTGTGTGTGTGTTGTCGGTGTGTGTGTGTGTGTGTGTGTGTGTGTGTTGTCGGTGTGTGTGTGTGTTGTCGGTGTGTGTGTGTGTGTGTGTTGTCAGTGTGTGTGTGTGTGTCTTGTCAGTGTGTGTGTGTGTGTGTTGTCGGTGTGTGTGTGTTTATGTGTTGTCGGTGTGTGTGTGTTGTCGGTGTGTGTGTGTGTTGTCGGTGTGTGTGTGTGTGTTGTCGGTGTGTGTGTGTGTGTGTGTGTGTGTGTGTGTGTGTGTGTTGTCGGTGTGTTTGTGTGTGTGTTGTCGGTGTGTGTGTGTGTGTGTGTGTGTTGTCGGTGTGTGTGTGTGTGTTGTCGGTGTGTGTGTGTGTGTGTGTGTGTGTTGTCGGTGTGTGTGTGTGTGTTGTCGGTGTGTGTGTGTGTTTTCGCTGTGTGCTTGTGTGTGTGTTGTCAGTGTGTGTGTGTGTGTCTTGTCAGTGTGTGTGTGTGTGTGTTGTCGGTGTGTGTGTGTTTATGTGTTGTCGGTGTGTGTGTGTGTGTGTGTTGTCGGTGTGTGTGTGTGTTGTCGGTGTGTGTGTGTGTGTGTTGTCGGTGTGTGTGTGTGTGTGTGTGTGTTGTCGGTGTGTGTGTGTGTGTGTGTTGTCGGTGTGTGTGTGTGTGTGTGTGTGTGTGTGTGTGTGTTGTCGGTGTGTGTGTGTGTGTTGTCGTGTGTGTGTGTGTTGTGTGTGTGTGTTGTCGGTGTGTGTGTGTGTGTGTTGTCGGTGTGTGTGTGTGTGTGTGTTGTCGGTGTGTGTGTGTGTGTGTGTGTGTGTTGTCGGTGTGTGTGTGTGTGTTGTCGGTGTGTGTGTGTGTTGTCGGTGTGTGTGTGTGTGTGTTGTCGGTGTGTG
>NW_027675376.1:2035000-2055000 GCF_965601325.2 Salmo salar
GTGTGTGTGTGTTGTCAGTGTGTGTGTGTGTGTGTTGTCGGTGTGTGTGTGTTTATGTGTTGTCGGTGTGTGTGTGTGTGTTGTCGGTGTGTGTGTGTGTTGTCGGTGTGTGTGTGTGTGTTGTCGGTGTGTGTGTGTGTGTGTGTGTGTTGTGTGTGTGTGTGTGTGTGTTGTCGGTGTGTGTGTGTGTGTGTTGTCGGTGTGTGTGTGTGTGTGTGTGTGTGTTGTCGGTGTGTGTGTGTGTGTTGTCGGTGTGTGTGTGTGTGTGTGTGTGTTGTCGGTGTGTGTGTGTGTGTTGTCGGTGTGTGTGTGTGTGTTGTCGCTGTGTGCTTGTGTGTGTGTTGTCAGTGTGTGTGTGTGTGTCTTGTCAGTGTGTGTGTGTGTGTGTTGTCGGTGTGTGTGTGTTTATGTGTTGTCGGTGTGTGTGTGTGTGTGTGTTGTCGGTGTGTGTGTGTGTGTTGTCGGTGTGTGTGTGTGTGTGTGTTGTCGGTGTGTGTGTGTGTGTGTTGTCGGTGTGTGTGTGTGTGTGTGTGTGTGTGTGTGTGTTGTCGGTGTGTGTGTGTGTGTTGTCGTGTGTGTGTGTGTGTGTGTGTGTGTGTGTTGTCGGTGTGTGTGTGTGTGTGTTGTCGGTGTGTGTGTGTGTGTGTGTTGTCGGTGTGTGTGTGTGTGTGTGTGTGTTGTCGGTGTGTGTGTGTGTTGTCGGTGTGTGTGTGTGTGTGTTGTCGGTGTGTGTGTGTGTGTGTGTGTGTGTGTTGTCGGTGTGTGTGTGTGTGTTGTGTGTGTGTGTGTTGTCGGTGTGTGTGTGTGTGTGTTGTCGGTGTGTGTGTGTGTGTGTGTTGTCGGTGTGTGTGTGTTGTCGGTGCGTGTGTGTGTGTGTTGTCGGTGTGTGTGTGTGTTGTCGGTGTGTGTGTGTTGTCGGTGTGTGTGTGTGTGTGTGTGTGTGTGTTGTCGGTGTGTGTGTGTTGTCGGTGTGTGTGTGTTGTCGGTGTGTTGTCTGTGTGTGTGTGTGTGTGTTGTCGGTGTGTGTGTGTGTGTGTTGTCGGTGTGTGTGTGTGTTGTTGGTGTGTGTGTGTGTTGTGTGTGTGTGTGTGTTGTCGGTGTGTGTGTGTGTGTCTTGTCGGTGTGTGTGTGTTGTCGGTGTGTGTGTGTGTGTTGTCGGTGTGTGTGTGTGTGTTGTTGGTGTGTGTGTGTGTGTGTGTGTGTGTTGTCGGTGTGTGTGTGTGTTGTCGGTGTGTGTGTGTGTGTGTTGTCGGTGTGTGTGTGTGTTGTCGGTGTGTGTGTGTGTGTTGTCGGTGTGTGTGTGTGTGTGTGTGTGTGTGTGTGTGTGTTGTCGGTGTGTGTGTGAGTGTGTGTTGTCGGTGTGTGTGTGTGTTGTCGGTGTGTGTGTGTGTGTGTTGTCAGTGTGTGTGTGTGTGTTGTCGGTGTGTGTGTGTGTGTTGTCGGTGTGTGTGTGTGTGTGTTGTCGGTGTGTGTGAGTGTGTTGCTGGTGTGTGTGTGTGTGTGTGTGTTGTCGGTGTGTGTGTGTGTGTTGTCGGTGTGTGTGTGTGTGTTGTTGGTGTGTGTGTGTGTGTGTGTGTGTTGTCGGTGTGTGTGTGTGTTGTCGGTGTGTGTGTGTGTGTGTTGTCGGTGTGTGTGTGTGTTGTCGGTGTGTGTGTGTGTGTTGTCGGTGTGTGTGTGTGTGTGTGTGTGTGTGTGTGTTGTCGGTGTGTGTGTGAGTGTGTGTTGTCGGTGTGTGTGTGTGTGTGTTGTCGGTGTGTGTGTGTGTGTTGTCAGTGTGTGTGTGTGTGTTGTCGGTGTGTGTGTGTGTGTTGTCGGTGTGTGTGTGTGTGTGTTGTCGGTGTGTGTGAGTGTGTTGCTGGTGTGTGTGTGTGTGTGTGTTGTCGGTGTGTGTGTGTGTGTTGTCGGTGTGTGTGTGTGTTGTCGGTGTGTGTGTGTGTGTGTTGTCGGTGTGTGTGTGTGTGTGTGTTGTCGGTGTGTGTGTGTGTGTCTTGTCAGTGTGTGTGTGTGTGTGTTGTCTGTGTGTGTGTGTGTTGTTGGTGTGTGTGTGTGTTGTCGGTGTGTGTGTGTGTGTGTGTTGTCGGTGTGTGTGTGTGTTGTCAGTGTGTGTGTGTGTGTGTTGTCGGTGTGTGTGTGTGTGTGTGTTGTTGGTGTGTGTGTGTGTCTGTGTTGTCGGTGTGTGTGTGTGTGTGTTGTCGGTGTGTGTGTGTGTGTGTTGTCGGTGTGTGTGAGTGTGTTGCTGGTGTGTGTGTGTGTGTGTGTTGTCGGTGTGTGTGTGTGTGTTGTCGGTGTGTGTGTGTGTGTGTTGTCGGTGTGTGTGTGTGTGTGTGTGTGTGTTGTCAGTGTGTGTGTGTGTGTGTTGTCGGTGTGTGTGTGTGTGTGTTGTCGGTGTGTGTGTGTGTGTGTTGTCGGTGTGTGTGTGTGTGTGTGTGTGTGTGTTGTCGGTGTGTGTGTGTGTGTTGTCGGTGTGTGTGTGTGTTGTCGGTGTGTGTGTGTGTGTGTGTTGTCAGTGTGTGTGTGTGTGTCTTGTCAGTGTGTGTGTGTGTGTGTTGTCGATGTGTGTGTGTTTATGTGTTGTCGGTGTGTGTGTGTGTGTGTGTTGTCGGTGTGTGTGTGTGTTGTCGGTGTGTGTGTGTGTGTGTGTGTGTTGTCGGTGTGTGTGTGTGTGTTGTCGGTGTGTGTGTGTGTGTGTGTGTGTGTGTGTGTGTGTTGTCGGTGTGTGTGTGTGTGTTGTCGGTGTGTGTGTGTGTGTGTTGTCGTGTGTGTGTGTGTTGTGTGTGTGTGTGTTGTCGGTGTGTGTGTGTGTGTGTGTTGTCGGTGTGTGTGTGTGTGTTGTCGGTGTGTGTGTGTGTTGTCGGTGTGTGTGTGTGTGTGTGTTGTCGGTGTGTGTGTGTGTGTGTGTGTTGTCAGTGTGTGTGTGTGTGTGTTGTCGGTGTGTGTGTGTGTGTGTTGTCGGTGTGTGTGTGTGTGTGTTGTCGGTGTGTGTGTGTGTGTGTGTGTGTGTGTGTGTTGTCGGTGTGTGTGTGTGTGTTGTCGGTGTGTGTGTGTGTGTGTGTTGTCGGTGTGTGTGTGTGTGTGTCTTGTCAGTGTGTGTGTGTGTGTGTGTTGTCTGTGTGTGTGTGTGTTGTCGGTGTGTGTGTGTGTTGTCGGTGTGTGTGTGTGTGTGTGTTGTCGGTGTGTGTGTGTGTGTTGTCAGTGTGTGTGTGTGTGTTGTCGGTGTGTGTGTGTGTGTGTGTTGTCGGTGTGTGTGAGTGTGTTGCTGGTGTGTGTGTGTTGTCGGTGTGTGTGTGTGTGTGTGTGTGTTGTCAGTGTGTGTGTGTGTGTGTTGTCGGTGTGTGTGTGTGTGTTGTCGGTGTGTGTGTGTGTGTGTTGTCGGTGTGTGTGTGTGTGTGTGTTGTCGGTGTGTGTGTGTGTGTGTGTGTGTGTGTGTGTGTGTGTGTGTGTTGTCGGTGTGTGTGTGAGTGTGTGTTGTTGGTGTGTGTGTGTGTGTGTTGTCGGTGTGTGTGTGTGTGTTGTCAGTGTGTGTGTGTGTGTTGTCGGTGTGTGTGTGTGTGTGTGTTGTCGGTGTGTGTGTGTGTGTGTTGTCGGTGTGTGTGAGTGTGTTGCTGGTGTGTGTGTGTGTGTGTGTGTGTTGTCGGTGTGTGTGTGTGTGTTGTCGGTGTGTGTGTGTGTTGTCGGTGTGTGTGTGTGTGTGTTGTCGGTGTGTGTGTGTGTGTGTGTTGTCAGTGTGTGTGTGTGTGTGTTGTCGGTGTGTGTGTGTGTGTGTTGTCGGTGTGTGTGTGTGTGTGTGTTGTCAGTGTGTGTGTGTGTGTGTTGTCGGTGTGTGTGTGTGTGTGTTGTCGGTGTGTGTGTGTGTGTGTTGTCGGTGTGTGTGTGTGTGTTGTCGGTGTGTGTGTGTGTGTTGTCGGTGTGTGTGTGTGTGTGTGTGTGTTGTCGGTGTGTGTGTGTGTGTCTTGTCAGTGTGTGTGTTGTTGGTGTGTGTGTGTGTGTGTGTGTGTTGTCGGTGTGTGTGTGTGTTGTCGGTGTGTGTGTGTGTGTGTTGTCGGTGTGTGTGTGTGTGTTGTCGGTGTGTGTGTGTGTGTTGTCGGTGTGTGTGTGTGTGTGTGTGTGTGTGTGTGTGTGTGTGTGTGTGTGTGTGTGTGTGTTGTCGGTGTGTGTGTGAGTGTGTGTTGTCGGTGTGTGTGTGTGTGTGTTGTCGGTGTGTGTGTGTGTGTTGTCGGTGTGTGTGTGTGTGTTGTCGGTGTGTGTGTGTGTGTGTGTGTGTGTGTGTGTGTGTGTGTGTGTGTGTGTGTGTGTGTGTTGTCGGTGTGTGTGTGTGTGTGTTGTCGGTGTGTGTGTGTTGTCGGTGTGTGTGTGTGTGTGTTGTCGGTGTGTGTGTGTGTGTGTTGTCGGTGTGTGTGAGTGTGTTGCTGGTGTGTGTGTGTGTGTGTTGTCGGTGTGTGTGTGTGTGTTGTCGTTGTGTGTGTGTGTGTTGTCGGTGTGTGTGTGTGTGTGTTGTCGGTGTGTGTGTGTGTGTGTGTGTTGTCAGTGTGTGTGTGTGTGTGTTGTCGGTGTGTGTGTGTGTGTGTTGTCGGTGTGTGTGTGTGTGTGTTGTCGGTGTGTGTGTGTGTGTTGTCGGTGTGTGTGTGTGTGTGTGTTGTCTTTGTGTGTGTGTGTGTGTGTGTGGTAGGTGTTTGTGTGTGTTGTCGGTGTGTGTGTGTGTGTGTTGTCGGTGTGTGTGTGTGTTGTCGGTGTGTGTGTGTGTGTTGTCGGTGTGTGTGTGTGTGTGTTGTCGGTGTGTGTGTGTGTGTGTTGTCGGTGTGTGTGAGTGTGTTGCTGGTGTGTGTGTGTGTGTGTGTGTGGTCGGTGTGTGTGTGTGTGTTGTCGGTGTGTGTGTGTGTGTTGTCGGTGTGTGTGTGTGTGTGTTGTCGGTGTGTGTGTGTGTGTGTGTGTTGTCAGTGTGTGTGTGTGTGTGTGTTGTCGGTGTGTGTGTGTGTGTGTTGTCGGTGTGTGTGTGTGTGTGTTGTCGGTGTGTGTGTGTGTGTTGTCGGTGTGTGTGTGTGTGTGTGTTGTCGGTGTGTGTGTGTGTTGTCGGTGTGTGTGTGTGTGTGTGTTGTCAGTGTGTGTGTGTGTGTCTTGTCAGTGTGTGTGTGTGTGTGTGTTGTCGTTGTGTGTGTGTTTATGTGTTGTCGGTGTGTGTGTGTGTGTGTGTTGTCGGTGTGTGTGTGTGTTGTCGGTGTGTGTGTGTGTTGTCGGTGTGTGTGTGTGTGTGTGTGTGTGTGTGTGTTGTCGGTGTGTGTGTGTGTGTGTTGTCGGTGTGTGTGTGTGTGTGTGTGTGTGTGTGTGTGTGTTGTCGGTGTTTGTGTGTGTGTTGTCGGTGTGTGTGTGTGTGTGTTGTCGTGTGTGTGTGTGTTGTGTGTGTGTGTGTTGTCGGTGTGTGTGTGTGTGTGTGTGTTGTCGGTGTCTGTGTGTGTGTGTTGTCGGTGTGTGTGTGTGTGTGTGTTGTCGGTGTGTGTGTATGTGTGTTGTCGGTGTGTGTGTGTGTGTGTTGTCGGTGTGTGTGTGTGTGTGTTGTCGGTGTGTGTGTGTGTGTTGTGTGTGTGTGTGTTGTCGGTGTGTGTGTGTGTGTGTTGTCGGTGTGTGTGTGTGTGTGTGTTGTCGGTGTGTGTGTGTTGTCGGTGCGTGTGTGTGTGTGTTGTCGGTGTGTGTGTGTGTTGTCGGTGTGTGTGTGTTGTCGGTGTGTGTGTGTGTGTGTGTGTGTGTGTTGTCGGTGTGTGTGTGTGTTGTCGGTGTGTGTGTGTGTTGTCAGTGTGTTGTCGGTGTGTGTGTGTGTGTTGTCGGTGTGTGTGTGTGTGTTGTCGGTGTGTGTGTGTGTGTTGTTGGTGTGTGTGTGTGTTGTGTGTGTGTGTGTGTGTGTTGTCGGTGTGTGTGTGTGTGTGTTGTCGGTGTGTGTGTGTGTGTGTCTTGTCGGTGTGTGTGTGTTGTCGTTGTGTGTGTGTGTGTGTGGTAGGTGTGTGTGTGTGTTGTCGGTGTGTGTGTGTGTGTGTTGTCGGTGTGTGTGTGTTGTCGGTGTGTGTGTGTGTGTTGTCGGTGTGTGTGTGTGTTGTTGGTGTGTGTGTGTGTGTGTGTGTGTGTGTTGTCGGTGTGTGTGTGTGTTGTCGGTGTGTGTGTGTGTGTGTTGTCGGTGTGTGTGTGTGTGTTGTGTGTGTGTTGTCGGTGTGTGTGTGTGTGTGTGTGTGTGTGTGTGTTGTCGGTGTGTGTGTGAGTGTGTGTTGTCGGTGTGTGTGTGTGTGTGTTGTCGGTGTGTGTGTGTGTGTGTTGTCGGTGTGTGTGTGTGTGTGTTGTGTGTGTGTGTTGTCGGTGTGTGTGTGTGTTGTCGATGTGTGTGTGTGTGTGTGTGTGTGTGTGTGTTGTCGGTGTGTGTGTGAGTGTGTGTTGTCGGTGTGTGTGTGTGTGTGTTGTCGGTGTGTGTGTGTGTGTTGTCAGTGTGTGTGTGTGTGTTGTCGGTGTGTGTGTGTGTGTTGTCGGTGTGTGTGTGTGTGTGTTGTCGGTGTGTGTGAGTGTGTTGCTGGTGTGTGTGTGTGTGTGTGTTGTCGGTGTGTGTGTGTGTGTTGTCGGTGTGTGTGTGTGTTGTCGGTGTGTGTGTGTGTGTGTTGTCGGTGTGTGTGTGTGTGTGTGTTGTCGGTGTGTGTGTGTGTGTCTTGTCAGTGTGTGTGTGTGTGTGTTGTCTGTGTGTGTGTGTGTTGTTGGTGTGTGTGTGTGTTGTCGGTGTGTGTGTGTGTGTGTGTTGTCGGTGTGTGTGTGTGTTGTCAGTGTGTGTGTGTGTGTGTTGTCGGTGTGTGTGTGTGTGTGTGTTGTTGGTGTGTGTGTGTGTCTGTGTTGTCGGTGTGTGTGTGTGTGTGTTGTCGGTGTGTGTGTGTGTGTGTTGTCGGTGTGTGTGAGTGTGTTGCTGGTGTGTGTGTGTGTGTGTGTTGTCGGTGTGTGTGTGTTGTCGGTGTGTGTGTGTGTGTGTTGTCGGTGTGTGTGTGTGTGTGTGTGTGTGTTGTCAGTGTGTGTGTGTGTGTGTTGTCGGTGTGTGTGTGTGTGTGTTGTCGGTGTGTGTGTGTGTGTGTTGTCGGTGTGTGTGTGTGTGTGTGTGTGTGTGTTGTCGGTGTGTGTGTGTGTGTTGTCGGTGTGTGTGTGTGTTGTCGGTGTGTGTGTGTGTGTGTGTTGTCAGTGTGTGTGTGTGTGTCTTGTCAGTGTGTGTGTGTGTGTGTTGTCGATGTGTGTGTGTTTATGTGTTGTCGGTGTGTGTGTGTGTGTGTGTTGTCGGTGTGTGTGTGTGTTGTCGGTGTGTGTGTGTGTGTGTGTGTGTTGTCGGTGTGTGTGTGTGTGTTGTCGGTGTGTGTGTGTGTGTGTGTGTGTGTGTGTGTGTGTTGTCGGTGTGTGTGTGTGTGTTGTCGGTGTGTGTGTGTGTGTGTTGTCGTGTGTGTGTGTGTTGTGTGTGTGTGTGTTGTCGGTGTGTGTGTGTGTGTGTGTTGTCGGTGTGTGTGTGTGTGTTGTCGGTGTGTGTGTGTGTTGTCGGTGTGTGTGTGTGTGTGTGTTGTCGGTGTGTGTGTGTGTGTGTGTGTTGTCAGTGTGTGTGTGTGTGTGTTGTCGGTGTGTGTGTGTGTGTGTTGTCGGTGTGTGTGTGTGTGTGTTGTCGGTGTGTGTGTGTGTGTGTGTGTGTGTGTGTGTTGTCGGTGTGTGTGTGTGTGTTGTCGGTGTGTGTGTGTGTGTGTGTTGTCGGTGTGTGTGTGTGTGTGTCTTGTCAGTGTGTGTGTGTGTGTGTGTTGTCTGTGTGTGTGTGTGTTGTCGGTGTGTGTGTGTGTTGTCGGTGTGTGTGTGTGTGTGTGTTGTCGGTGTGTGTGTGTGTGTTGTCAGTGTGTGTGTGTGTGTTGTCGGTGTGTGTGTGTGTGTGTGTTGTCGGTGTGTGTGAGTGTGTTGCTGGTGTGTGTGTGTTGTCGGTGTGTGTGTGTGTGTGTGTGTGTTGTCAGTGTGTGTGTGTGTGTGTTGTCGGTGTGTGTGTGTGTGTTGTCGGTGTGTGTGTGTGTGTGTTGTCGGTGTGTGTGTGTGTGTGTGTTGTCGGTGTGTGTGTGTGTGTGTGTGTGTGTGTGTGTGTGTGTGTGTGTTGTCGGTGTGTGTGTGAGTGTGTGTTGTTGGTGTGTGTGTGTGTGTGTTGTCGGTGTGTGTGTGTGTGTTGTCAGTGTGTGTGTGTGTGTTGTCGGTGTGTGTGTGTGTGTGTGTTGTCGGTGTGTGTGTGTGTGTGTTGTCGGTGTGTGTGAGTGTGTTGCTGGTGTGTGTGTGTGTGTGTGTTGTCGGTGTGTGTGTGTGTGTTGTCGGTGTGTGTGTGTGTTGTCGGTGTGTGTGTGTGTGTGTTGTCGGTGTGTGTGTGTGTGTGTGTTGTCAGTGTGTGTGTGTGTGTGTTGTCGGTGTGTGTGTGTGTGTGTTGTCGGTGTGTGTGTGTGTGTGTGTTGTCAGTGTGTGTGTGTGTGTGTTGTCGGTGTGTGTGTGTGTGTGTTGTCGGTGTGTGTGTGTGTGTGTTGTCGGTGTGTGTGTGTGTGTTGTCGGTGTGTGTGTGTGTGTTGTCGGTGTGTGTGTGTGTGTGTGTGTGTTGTCGGTGTGTGTGTGTGTGTCTTGTCAGTGTGTGTGTTGTTGGTGTGTGTGTGTGTGTGTGTGTGTTGTCGGTGTGTGTGTGTGTTGTCGGTGTGTGTGTGTGTGTGTTGTCGGTGTGTGTGTGTGTGTTGTCGGTGTGTGTGTGTGTGTTGTCGGTGTGTGTGTGTGTGTGTGTGTGTGTGTGTGTGTGTGTGTGTGTGTGTGTGTGTGTTGTCGGTGTGTGTGTGAGTGTGTGTTGTCGGTGTGTGTGTGTGTGTGTTGTCGGTGTGTGTGTGTGTGTTGTCGGTGTGTGTGTGTGTGTTGTCGGTGTGTGTGTGTGTGTGTGTGTGTGTGTGTGTGTGTGTGTGTGTGTGTGTGTGTGTGTGTGTGTTGTCGGTGTGTGTGTGTGTGTGTTGTCGGTGTGTGTGTGTTGTCGGTGTGTGTGTGTGTGTGTTGTCGGTGTGTGTGTGTGTGTGTTGTCGGTGTGTGTGAGTGTGTTGCTGGTGTGTGTGTGTGTGTGTGTTGTCGGTGTGTGTGTGTGTGTTGTCGTTGTGTGTGTGTGTGTTGTCGGTGTGTGTGTGTGTGTGTTGTCGGTGTGTGTGTGTGTGTGTGTGTTGTCAGTGTGTGTGTGTGTGTGTTGTCGGTGTGTGTGTGTGTGTGTTGTCGGTGTGTGTGTGTGTGTGTTGTCGGTGTGTGTGTGTGTGTTGTCGGTGTGTGTGTGTGTGTGTGTTGTCTTTGTGTGTGTGTGTGTGTGTGTGGTAGGTGTTTGTGTGTGTTGTCGGTGTGTGTGTGTGTGTGTTGTCGGTGTGTGTGTGTGTTGTCGGTGTGTGTGTGTGTGTTGTCGGTGTGTGTGTGTGTGTGTTGTCGGTGTGTGTGTGTGTGTGTTGTCGGTGTGTGTGAGTGTGTTGCTGGTGTGTGTGTGTGTGTGTGTGTTGTCGGTGTGTGTGTGTGTGTTGTCGGTGTGTGTGTGTGTGTTGTCGGTGTGTGTGTGTGTGTGTTGTCGGTGTGTGTGTGTGTGTGTGTGTTGTCAGTGTGTGTGTGTGTGTGTGTTGTCGGTGTGTGTGTGTGTGTGTTGTCGGTGTGTGTGTGTGTGTGTTGTCGGTGTGTGTGTGTGTGTTGTCGGTGTGTGTGTGTGTGTGTGTTGTCGGTGTGTGTGTGTGTTGTCGGTGTGTGTGTGTGTGTGTGTTGTCAGTGTGTGTGTGTGTGTCTTGTCAGTGTGTGTGTGTGTGTGTGTTGTCGTTGTGTGTGTGTTTATGTGTTGTCGGTGTGTGTGTGTGTGTGTGTTGTCGGTGTGTGTGTGTGTTGTCGGTGTGTGTGTGTGTTGTCGGTGTGTGTGTGTGTGTGTGTGTGTGTGTGTGTTGTCGGTGTGTGTGTGTGTGTGTTGTCGGTGTGTGTGTGTGTGTGTGTGTGTGTGTGTGTGTTGTCGGTGTTTGTGTGTGTGTTGTCGGTGTGTGTGTGTGTGTGTTGTCGTGTGTGTGTGTGTTGTGTGTGTGTGTGTTGTCGGTGTGTGTGTGTGTGTGTGTGTTGTCGGTGTCTGTGTGTGTGTGTTGTCGGTGTGTGTGTGTGTGTGTGTTGTCGGTGTGTGTGTATGTGTGTTGTCGGTGTGTGTGTGTGTGTGTTGTCGGTGTGTGTGTGTGTGTGTTGTCGGTGTGTGTGTGTGTGTTGTGTGTGTGTGTGTTGTCGGTGTGTGTGTGTGTGTGTTGTCGGTGTGTGTGTGTGTGTGTGTTGTCGGTGTGTGTGTGTTGTCGGTGCGTGTGTGTGTGTGTTGTCGGTGTGTGTGTGTGTTGTCGGTGTGTGTGTGTTGTCGGTGTGTGTGTGTGTGTGTGTGTGTGTGTTGTCGGTGTGTGTGTGTGTTGTCGGTGTGTGTGTGTGTTGTCAGTGTGTTGTCGGTGTGTGTGTGTGTGTTGTCGGTGTGTGTGTGTGTGTTGTCGGTGTGTGTGTGTGTGTTGTTGGTGTGTGTGTGTGTTGTGTGTGTGTGTGTGTGTGTTGTCGGTGTGTGTGTGTGTGTGTTGTCGGTGTGTGTGTGTGTGTGTCTTGTCGGTGTGTGTGTGTTGTCGTTGTGTGTGTGTGTGTGTGGTAGGTGTGTGTGTGTGTTGTCGGTGTGTGTGTGTGTGTGTTGTCGGTGTGTGTGTGTTGTCGGTGTGTGTGTGTGTGTTGTCGGTGTGTGTGTGTGTTGTTGGTGTGTGTGTGTGTGTGTGTGTGTGTGTTGTCGGTGTGTGTGTGTGTGTGTTGTCGGTGTGTGTGTGTGTGTTGTGTGTGTGTTGTCGGTGTGTGTGTGTGTGTGTGTGTGTGTGTGTGTTGTCGGTGTGTGTGTGAGTGTGTGTTGTCGGTGTGTGTGTGTGTGTGTTGTCGGTGTGTGTGTGTGTGTGTTGTCGGTGTGTGTGTGAGTGTGTTGTGTGTGTGTGTTGTCGGTGTGTGTGTGTGTTGTCGATGTGTGTGTGTGTGTGTTGTCAGTGTGTGTGTGTGTGTTGTCTGTGTGTGTGTGTGTGTTGTCGATGTGTGTGTGTGTGTGTTGTCAGTGTGTGTGTGTGTGTTGTCTGTGTGTGTGTGTGTGTTGTCAGTGTGTGTGTGTGTGTCTTGTCAGTGTGTGTGTGTGTGTGTTGTCGATGTGTGTGTGTTTATGTGTTGTCGGTGTGTGTGTGTGTGTGTGTTGTCGGTGTGTGTGTGTGTTGTCGGTGTGTGTGTGTGTGTGTGTGTGTTGTCGGTGTGTGTGTGTGTGTTGTCGGTGTGTGTGTGTGTGTGTGTGTGTGTGTGTGTGTTGTCGGTGTGTGTGTGTGTGTTGTCGGTGTGTGTGTGTGTGTGTTGTCGTGTGTGTGTGTGTTGTGTGTGTGTGTGTTGTCGGTGTGTGTGTGTGTGTGTGTTGTCGGTGTGTGTGTGTGTTGTCGGTGTGTGTGTGTGTTGTCGGTGTGTGTGTGTGTGTGTGTTGTCGGTGTGTGTGTGTGTGTGTGTTGTCAGTGTGTGTGTGTGTGTGTTGTCGGTGTGTGTGTGTGTGTGTTGTCGGTGTGTGTGTGTGTGTGTTGTCGGTGTGTGTGTGTGTGTGTGTGTGTGTGTGTGTTGTCGGTGTGTGTGTGTGTGTTGTCGGTGTGTGTGTGTGTGTGTTGTCGGTGTGTGTGTGTGTGTCTTGTCAGTGTGTGTGTGTGTGTGTTGTCTGTGTGTGTGTGTGTTGTCGGTGTGTGTGTGTGTTGTCGGTGTGTGTGTGTGTGTGTGTTGTCGGTGTGTGTGTGTTGTCAGTGTGTGTGTGTGTGTTGTCGGTGTGTGTGTGTGTGTGTGTTGTCGGTGTGTGTGAGTGTGTTGCTGGTGTGTGTGTGTTGTCGGTGTGTGTGTGTGTGTGTGTGTGTTGTCAGTGTGTGTGTGTGTGTGTTGTCGGTGTGTGTGTGTGTGTTGTCGGTGTGTGTGTGTGTGTGTTGTCGGTGTGTGTGTGTGTGTGTGTTGTCGGTGTGTGTGTGTGTGTGTGTGTGTGTGTGTGTGTGTGTGTTGTCGGTGTGTGTGTGAGTGTGTGTTGTTGGTGTGTGTGTGTGTGTGTTGTCGGTGTGTGTGTGTGTGTTGTCAGTGTGTGTGTGTGTGTTGTCGGTGTGTGTGTGTGTGTGTGTTGTCGGTGTGTGTGTGTGTGTGTTGTCGGTGTGTGTGAGTGTGTTGCTGGTGTGTGTGTGTGTGTGTTGTCGGTGTGTGTGTGTGTGTTGTCGGTGTGTGTGTGTGTTGTCGGTGTGTGTGTGTGTGTGTTGTCGGTGTGTGTGTGTGTGTGTGTTGTCAGTGTGTGTGTGTGTGTGTTGTCGGTGTGTGTGTGTGTGTGTTGTCGGTGTGTGTGTGTGTGTGTGTTGTCAGTGTGTGTGTGTGTGTGTTGTCGGTGTGTGTGTGTGTGTGTTGTCGGTGTGTGTGTGTGTGTGTTGTCGGTGTGTGTGTGTGTGTTGTCGGTGTGTGTGTGTGTGTTGTCGGTGTGTGTGTGTGTGTGTGTGTGTTGTCGGTGTGTGTGTGTGTGTCTTGTCAGTGTGTGTGTTGTTGGTGTGTGTGTGTGTGTGTGTGTGTTGTCGGTGTGTGTGTGTGTTGTCGGTGTGTGTGTGTGTGTGTTGTCGGTGTGTGTGTGTGTGTTGTCGGTGTGTGTGTGTGTGTGTGTTGTCGGTGTGTGTGTGTGTGTGTGTGTGTGTGTGTGTGTGTGTGTGTGTGTGTGTGTTGTCGGTGTGTGTGTGTGTGTGTTGTCGGTGTGTGTGTGTTGTCGGTGTGTGTGTGTGTGTGTTGTCGGTGTGTGTGTGTGTGTGTTGTCGGTGTGTGTGAGTGTGTTGCTGGTGTGTGTGTGTGTGTGTGTGTTGTTGGTGTGTGTGTGTGTGTTGTCGGTGTGTGTGTGTGTGTTGTCGGTGTGTGTGTGTGTGTGTTGTCGGTGTGTGTGTGTGTGTGTGTGTTGTCAGTGTGTGTGTGTGTGTGTTGTCGGTGTGTGTGTGTGTGTGTTGTCGGTGTGTGTGTGTGTGTGTTGTCGGTGTGTGTGTGTGTGTTGTCGGTGTGTGTGTGTGTGTTGTCTTTGTGTGTGTGTGTGTGTGTGTGGTAGGTGTTTGTGTGTGTTGTCGGTGTGTGTGTGTGTGTGTTGTCGGTGTGTGTGTGTGTTGTCGGTGTGTGTGTGTGTGTTGTCGGTGTGTGTGTGTGTGTGTTGTCGGTGTGTGTGTGTGTGTGTTGTCGGTGTGTGTGAGTGTGTTGCTGGTGTGTGTGTGTGTGTGTGTGTTGTCGGTGTGTGTGTGTGTGTTGTCGGTGTGTGTGTGTGTGTTGTCGGTGTGTGTGTGTGTGTGTTGTCGGTGTGTGTGTGTGTGTGTGTTGTCAGTGTGTGTGTGTGTGTGTTGTCGGTGTGTGTGTGTGTTGTCGGTGTGTGTGTGTGTGTGTTGTCGGTGTGTGTGTGTGTGTTGTCGGTGTGTGTGTGTGTGTGTGTTGTCGGTGTGTGTGTGTGTTGTCGGTGTGTGTGTGTGTGTGTGTTGTCAGTGTGTGTGTGTGTGTCTTGTCAGTGTGTGTGTGTGTGTGTGTTGTCGTTGTGTGTGTGTTTATGTGTTGTCGGTGTGTGTGTGTGTGTGTGTTGTCGGTGTGTGTGTGTGTTGTCGGTGTGTGTGTGTGTTGTCGGTGTGTGTGTGTGTGTGTGTGTGTGTGTTGTCGGTGTGTGTGTGTGTGTGTTGTCGGTGTGTGTGTGTGTGTGTGTGTGTGTTGTCGGTGTGTGTGTGTGTGTTGTCGGTGTGTGTGTGTGTTGTCGTGTGTGTGTGTGTTGTGTGTGTGTGTGTTGTCGGTGTGTGTGTGTGTGTGTGTGTTGTCGGTGTCTGTGTGTGTGTGTTGTCGGTGTGTGTGTGTGTGTGTGTTGTCGGTGTGTGTGTATGTGTGTTGTCGGTGTGTGTGTGTGTGTGTTGTCGGTGTGTGTGTGTGTGTGTGTGTGTGTTGTCGGTGTGTGTGTGTGTGTTGTGTGTGTGTGTGTTGTCGGTGTGTGTGTGTGTGTGTTGTCGGTGTGTGTGTGTGTGTGTGTTGTCGGTGTGTGTGTGTTGTCGGTGCGTGTGTGTGTGTGTTGTGTGTGTGTGTGTGTGTTGTCGGTGTGTGTGTGTGTGTTGTCGGTGTGTGTGTGTGTGTGTGTGTGTGTGTTGTCGGTGTGTGTGTGTGTTGTCGGTGTGTGTGTGTGTTGTCAGTGTGTTGTCGGTGTGTGTGTGTGTGTTGTCGGTGTGTGTGTGTGTGTTGTCGGTGTGTGTGTGTGTGTTGTTGGTGTGTGTGTGTGTTGTGTGTGTGTGTGTGTGTGTTGTCGGTGTGTGTGTGTGTGTGTTGTCGGTGTGTGTGTGTGTGTGTCTTGTCGGTGTGTGTGTGTTGTCGTTGTGTGTGTGTGTGTGTGGTAGGTGTGTGTGTGTGTTGTCGGTGTGTGTGTGTGTGTGTTGTCGGTGTGTGTGTGTTGTCGGTGTGTGTGTGTGTGTTGTCGGTGTGTGTGTGTGTTGTTGGTGTGTGTGTGTGTGTGTGTGTGTGTGTGTTGTCGGTGTGTGTGTGTGTTGTCGGTGTGTGTGTGTGTGTGTTGTCGGTGTGTGTGTGTGTGTTGTGTGTGTGTTGTCGGTGTGTGTGTGTGTGTGTGTGTGTGTGTGTGTTGTCGGTGTGTGTGTGAGTGTGTGTTGTCGGTGTGTGTGTGTGTGTGTTGTCGGTGTGTGTGTGTGTGTGTTGTCGGTGTGTGTGTGTGTGTGTTGTGTGTGTGTGTTGTCGGTGTGTGTGTGTGTTGTCGATGTGTGTGTGTGTGTGTTGTCAGTGTGTGTGTGTGTGTTGTCTGTGTGTGTGTGTGTGTTGTCGGTGTGTGTGTGTGTGTGTTGTCGGTGTGTGTGTGTGTGTGTTGTCGGTGTGTGTGTGTGTGTTGTCGGTGTGTGTGTGTGTGTGTGTGTGTGTGTTGTCGGTGTGTGTGTGTTGTGTGTGTGTGTGTTGTCGGTGTGTGTGTGTGTGTGTTGTTGGTGTGTGTGTGTGTGTGTGTTGTCGGTGTGTGTGTGTGTGTTGTCGGTGTGTGTGTGTGTGTGTTGTCGGTGTGTGTGTGTGTGTGTGTGTGTGTGTGTTGTCGGTGTGTGTGTGTGTGTTGTCGGTGTGTGTGTGTGTGTGTTGTCGGTGTGTGTGTGTGTGTGTGTGTGTGTGTGTGTGTTGTCGGTGTGTGTGTGAGTGTGTGTTGTCGGTGTGTGTGTGTGTGTGTGTGTGTGTGTGTTGTCGGTGTGTGTGTGTGTTGTCGGTGTGTGTGTGTGTGTGTTTTCGGTGTGTGTGTGTGTGTTGTCGGTGTGTGTGTGTGTGTTGTCGGTGTGTGTGTGTGTGTGTGTGTGTGTGTGTGTGTTGTCGGGGTGTGTTTGAGTGTGTGTTGTCGGTGTGTGTGTGTTGTCGTTGTGTGTGTGTGTGTGTGGTAGGTGTGTGTGTGTGTTGTCGGTGTGTGTGTGTGTGTGTTGTCGGTGTGTGTGTGTTGTCGGTGTGTGTGTGTGTGTTGTCGGTGTGTGTGTGTGTTGTTGGTGTGTGTGTGTGTGTGTGTGTGTGTGTGTTGTCGGTGTGTGTGTGTGTTGTCGGTGTGTGTGTGTGTGTGTTGTCGGTGTGTGTGTGTGTGTTGTGTGTGTGTTGTCGGTGTGTGTGTGTGTGTGTGTGTGTGTGTGTGTTGTCGGTGTGTGTGTGAGTGTGTGTTGTCGGTGTGTGTGTGTGTGTGTTGTCGGTGTGTGTGTGTGTGTGTTGTCGGTGTGTGTGTGTGTGTGTTGTGTGTGTGTGTTGTCGGTGTGTGTGTGTGTTGTCGATGTGTGTGTGTGTGTGTTGTCAGTGTGTGTGTGTGTGTTGTCTGTGTGTGTGTGTGTGTTGTCGGTGTGTGTGTGTGTGTGTTGTCGGTGTGTGTGTGTGTGTGTTGTCGGTGTGTGTGTGTGTGTTGTCGGTGTGTGTGTGTGTGTGTGTGTGTGTGTTGTCGGTGTGTGTGTGTTGTGTGTGTGTGTGTTGTCGGTGTGTGTGTGTGTGTGTTGTTGGTGTGTGTGTGTGTGTGTGTTGTCGGTGTGTGTGTGTGTGTTGTCGGTGTGTGTGTGTGTGTGTTGTCGGTGTGTGTGTGTGTGTGTGTGTGTGTGTGTTGTCGGTGTGTGTGTGTGTGTTGTCGGTGTGTGTGTGTGTGTTGTCGGTGTGTGTGTGTGTGTGTGTGTGTGTGTGTGTGTGTGTTGTCGGTGTGTGTGTGAGTGTGTGTTGTCGGTGTGTGTGTGTGTGTGTGTGTGTGTGTGTTGTCGGTGTGTGTGTGTGTTGTCGGTGTGTGTGTGTGTGTGTTTTCGGTGTGTGTGTGTGTGTTGTCGGTGTGTGTGTGTGTGTTGTCGGTGTGTGTGTGTGTGTGTGTGTGTGTGTGTGTGTTGTCGGGGTGTGTTTGAGTGTGTGTTGTCGGTGTGTGTGTGTTGTTGGTGTGTGTGTGTGTTGTGTGTGTGTGTGTGTGTTGTCGGTGTGTGTGTGTGTGTGTTGTCGGTGTGTGTGTGTGTGTGTGTCTTGTCGGTGTGTGTGTGTTGTCGTTGTGTGTGTGTGTGTGTGGTAGGTGTGTGTGTGTGTTGTCGGTGTGTGTGTGTGTGTGTTGTCGGTGTGTGTGTGTTGTCGGTGTGTGTGTGTGTGTTGTCGGTGTGTGTGTGTGTTGTTGGTGTGTGTGTGTGTGTGTGTGTGTGTTGTCGGTGTGTGTGTGTGTGTTGTCGGTGTGTGTGTGTGTGTTGTGTGTGTGTTGTCGGTGTGTGTGTGTGTGTGTGTGTGTGTGTGTTGTCGGTGTGTGTGTGAGTGTGTGTTGTCGGTGTGTGTGTGTGTGTGTTGTCGGTGTGTGTGTGTGTGTGTTGTCGGTGTGTGTGTGTGTGTGTTGTGTGTGTGTGTTGTCGGTGTGTGTGTGTGTTGTCGATGTGTGTGTGTGTGTGTTGTCAGTGTGTGTGTGTGTGTTGTCTGTGTGTGTGTGTGTGTTGTCGGTGTGTGTGTGTGTGTGTTGTCGGTGTGTGTGTGTGTGTGTTGTCGGTGTGTGTGTGTGTGTGTTGTCGGTGTGTGTGTGTGTGTGTGTGTGTGTTGTCGGTGTGTGTGTGTTGTGTGTGTGTGTGTTGTCGGTGTGTGTGTGTGTGTGTTGTTGGTGTGTGTGTGTGTGTGTGTTGTCGGTGTGTGTGTGTGTGTGTGTTGTCGGTGTGTGTGTGTGTGTGTTGTCGGTGTGTGTGTGTGTGTGTGTGTGTGTGTGTTGTCGGTGTGTGTGTGTGTGTTGTCGGTGTGTGTGTGTGTGTTGTCGGTGTGTGTGTGTGTGTGTGTGTGTGTGTGTGTGTGTGTTGTCGGTGTGTGTGTGAGTGTGTGTTGTCGGTGTGTGTGTGTGTGTGTGTGTGTGTGTGTTGTCGGTGTGTGTGTGTGTTGTCGGTGTGTGTGTGTGTGTGTTGTCGGTGTGTGTGTGTGTGTTGTCGGTGTGTGTGTGTGTGTTGTCGGTGTGTGTGTGTGTGTGTGTGTGTGTGTGTGTGTGTGTGTGTTGTCGGTGTGTGTGTGAGTGTGTGTTGTCGGTGTGTGTGTGTGTGTGTTGTCGGTGTGTGTGTGTGTGTTGTCGGTGTGTGTGTGTGTGTTGTCGGTGTGTGTGTGTGTGTGTGTGTGTGTGTGTGTGTGTGTGTGTGTGTTGTCGGTGTGTGTGTGAGTGTGTGTTGTCGGTGTGTGTGTGTGTGTGTTGTCGGTGTGTGTGTGTGTTGTCGGTGTGTGTGTGTGTGTTGTCGGTGTGTGTGTGTGTGTGTGTGTGTGTGTTGTCGGTGTGTGTGTGTGTTGTCGGTGTGTGTGTGTGTTGTCAGTGTGTTGTCGGTGTGTGTGTGTGTGTTGTCGGTGTGTGTGTGTGTGTTGTCGGTGTGTGTGTGTGTGTTGTTGGTGTGTGTGTGTGTTGTGTGTGTGTGTGTGTGTTGTCGGTGTGTGTGTGTGTGTGTTGTCGGTGTGTGTGTGTGTGTGTCTTGTCGGTGTGTGTGTGTTGTCGTTGTGTGTGTGTGTGTGTGGTAGGTGTGTGTGTGTGTTGTCGGTGTGTGTGTGTGTGTGTTGTCGGTGTGTGTGTGTTGTCGGTGTGTGTGTGTGTGTTGTCGGTGTGTGTGTGTGTTGTTGGTGTGTGTGTGTGTGTGTGTGTGTGTGTTGTCGGTGTGTGTGTTGTCGGTGTGTGTGTGTGTGTGTTGTCGGTGTGTGTGTGTGTGTTGTGTGTGTGTTGTCGGTGTGTGTGTGTGTGTGTGTGTGTGTGTGTGTGTGTGTGTGTGTGTTGTCGGTGTGTGTGTGAGTGTGTGTTGTCGGTGTGTGTGTGTGTGTTGTCGGTGTGTGTGTGTGTGTGTTGTCGGTGTGTGTGTGTGTGTGTTGTGTGTGTGTGTTGTCGGTGTGTGTGTGTGTTGTCGATGTGTGTGTGTGTGTGTTGTCAGTGTGTGTGTGTGTGTTGTCTGTGTGTGTGTGTGTGTTGTCGGTGTGTGTGTGTGTGTGTTGTCGGTGTGTGTGTGTGTGTGTTGTCGGTGTGTGTGTGTGTGTGTTGTCGGTGTGTGTGTGTGTGTGTGTGTGTGTTGTCGGTGTGTGTGTGTTGTGTGTGTGTGTGTTGTCGGTGTGTGTGTGTGTTGTTGGTGTGTGTGTGTGTGTGTTGTCGGTGTGTGTGTGTGTGTGTGTTGTCGGTGTGTGTGTGTGTGTGTTGTCGGTGTGTGTGTGTGTGTGTGTGTGTGTTGTCGGTGTGTGTGTGTGTGTTGTCGGTGTGTGTGTGTGTGTTGTCGGTGTGTGTGTGTGTGTGTGTGTGTGTGTGTGTGTTGTCGGTGTGTGTGTGAGTGTGTGTTGTCGGTGTGTGTGTGTGTGTGTGTGTGTGTGTGTTGTCGGTGTGTGTGTGTGTTGTCGGTGTGTGTGTGTGTGTGTTGTCGGTGTGTGTGTGTGTGTTGTCGGTGTGTGTGTGTGTGTTGTCGGTGTGTGTGTGTGTGTGTGTGTGTGTGTGTGTGTGTTGTCGGGGTGTGTTTGAGTGTGTGTTGTCGGTGTGTGTGTGTTGTTGGTGTGTGTGTGTGTTGTGTGTGTGTGTGTGTGTGTTGTCGGTGTGTGTGTGTGTGTGTTGTCGGTGTGTGTGTGTGTGTGTCTTGTCGGTGTGTGTGTGTTGTCGTTGTGTGTGTGTGTGTGTGGTCGGTGTGTGTGTGTGTTGTCGGTGTGTGTGTGTGTGTGTTGTCGGTGTGTGTGTGTTGTCGGTGTGTGTGTGTGTGTTGTCGGTGTGTGTGTGTGTTGTTGGTGTGTGTGTGTGTGTGTGTGTGTGTGTTGTCGGTGTGTGTGTGTGTGTGTTGTCGGTGTGTGTGTGTGTGTTGTGTGTGTGTTGTCGGTGTGTGTGTGTGTGTGTGTGTGTGTGTGTGTGTGTGTGTGTTGTCGGTGTGTGTGTGAGTGTGTGTTGTCGGTGTGTGTGTGTGTGTGTGTTGTCGGTGTGTGTGTGTGTGTGTTGTCGGTGTGTGTGTGTGTGTGTTGTGTGTGTGTGTTGTCGGTGTGTGTGTGTGTTGTCGGTGTGTGTGTGTGTGTGTTGTCAGTGTGTGTGTGTGTGTTGTCGGTGTGTGTGTGTGTGTGTTGTCGGTGTGTGTGTGTGTGTGTGTTGTCGGTGTGTGTGTGTGTGTGTGTGTGTGTTGTCGGTGTGTGTGTGTTGTGTGTGTGTGTGTTGTCGGTGTGTGTGTGTGTGTGTTGTTGGTGTGTGTGTGTGTGTGTGTTGTCGGTGTGTGTGTGTGTGTGTGTTGTCGGTGTGTGTGTGTGTGTGTTGTCGGTGTGTGTGTGTGTGTGTGTGTGTGTGTGTGTGTTGTCGGTGTGTGTGTGTGTGTTGTCGGTGTGTGTGTGTGTGTTGTCGGTGTGTGTGTGTGTGTGTGTGTGTGTGTGTGTGTGTGTGTTGTCGGTGTGTGTGTGAGTGTGTGTTGTCGGTGTGTGTGTGTGTGTGTGTGTGTGTGTGTTGTCGGTGTGTGTGTGTGTTGTCGGTGTGTGTGTGT
>NW_027675376.1:2060000-2082500 GCF_965601325.2 Salmo salar
GTTGTCGGTGTGTGTGTGTGTGTTGTCGGTGTGTGTGTGTGTGTGTTGTCGGTGTGTGTGTGTGTGTTGTCGGTGTGTGTGTGTGTGTTGTCGTGTGTGTGTGTGTGTGTGTTGTCGGTGTGTGTGTGTGTGTGTTGTCGGTGTGTGTGTGTGTGTGTTGTCGGTGTGTGTGTGTGTGTGTGTTGTCGGTGTGTGTGTGTGTGTTGTCGTGTGTGTGTGTGTGTTGTCGGTGTGTGTGTGTGTGTGTTGTCGTGTGTGTGTGTGTGTGTGTTGTCGGTGTGTGTGTGTGTGTTGTCGGTGTGTGTGTGTGTGTGTTGTCGTGTGTGTGTGTGTGTGTGTGTGTGTGTGTGTGTGTGTGTGTGTGTGTGTGTTGTCGGTGTGTGTGTGTGTGTTGTCGGTGTGTGTGTGTGTGTGTTGTCGTGTGTGTGTGTGTGTGTTGTCGGTGTGTGTGTGTGTGTGTTGTCGGTGTGTGTGTGTGTTGTCGTGTGTGTGTGTGTTGTCGGTGTGTGTGTGTGTGTTGTCGGTGTGTGTGTGTGTGTTGTCGGTGTGTGTGTGTGTGTGTTGTCGTGTGTGTGTGTGTGTGTTGTCGGTGTGTGTGTGTGTGTGTCTGTGTGTGTGTGTGTGTGTTGTCGGTGTGTGTGTGTGTGTGTTGTCGGTGTGTGTGTGTGTGTTGTGTGTGTGTGTGTGTGTGTGTGTGTGTGTGTGTTGTCGGTGTGTGTGTGTGTGTTGTCGGTGTGTGTGTGTGTGTTGTCGTGTGTGTGTGTGTGTGTTGTCGGTGTGTGTGTGTGTGTGTTGTCGGTGTGTGTGTGTGTGTTGTCGGTGTGTGTGTGTGTGTGTTGTCGGTGTGTGTGTGTGTGTTGTCGGTGTGTGTGTGTGTGTTGTCGGTGTGTGTGTGTGTGTGTTGTCGGTGTGTGTGTGTGTGTGTGTTGTCGGTGTGTGTGTGTGTGTGTTGTCGGTGTGTGTGTGTGTGTGTGTGTGTGTGTTGTCGGTGTGTGTGTGTGTGTGTTGTCGTGTGTGTGTGTGTGTGTGTTGTCGGTGTGTGTGTGTGTGTGTTGTCGGTGTGTGTGTGTGTGTGTTGTCGGTGTGTGTGTGTGTGTGTTGTCGGTGTGTGTGTGTGTGTGTGTGTGTGTGTGTGTGTGTCGGTGTGTGTGTGTGTTGTCGTGTGTGTGTGTGTGTGTTGTCGGTGTGTGTGTGTGTGTTGTCGTGTGTGTGTGTGTGTGTTGTCGGTGTGTGTGTGTGTGTGTTGTCGGTGTGTGTGTGTGTGTGTGTCGGTGTGTGTGTGTGTGTGTTGTCGGTGTGTGTGTGTGTGTGTGTGTCGTGTGTGTGTGTGTTGTCGTGTGTGTGTGTGTTGTCGGTGTGTGTGTGTGTGTGTTGTCGGTGTGTGTGTGTGTGTTGTCGTGTGTGTGTGTGTGTGTTGTCGGTGTGTGTGTGTGTGTGTTGTCGGTGTGTGTGTGTGTGTGTGTGTGTGTGTGTTGTCGGTGTGTGTGTGTGTGTTGTCGGTGTGTGTGTGTGTGTTGTCGGTGTGTGTGTGTGTGTGTGTGTGTGTGTGTGTGTGTTGTCGGTGTGTGTGTGTGTGTGTGTTGTCGGTGTGTGTGTGTGTGTGTGTGTGTGTGTCGTGTGTGTGTGTGTGTGTTGTCGGTGTGTGTGTGTGTGTGTTGTCGGTGTGTGTGTGTGTGTTGTCGGTGTGTGTGTGTGTGTGTTGTCGGTGTGTGTGTGTGTGTGTGTCGTGTGTGTGTGTGTGTGTGTGTTGTCGGTGTGTGTGTGTGTGTGTTGTCGTGTGTGTGTGTGTGTGTGTTGTCGGTGTGTGTGTGTGTGTGTGTCGGTGTGTGTGTGTGTGTTGTCGTGTGTGTGTGTGTGTGTGTGTGTGTGTGTGTGTGTCGGTGTGTGTGTGTGTTGTCGGTGTGTGTGTGTGTGTGTGTTGTCGGTGTGTGTGTGTGTGTTGTCGGTGTGTGTGTGTGTGTTGTCGGTGTGTGTGTGTGTGTTGTCGGTGTGTGTGTGTGTGTTGTCGTGTGTGTGTGTGTGTGTTGTCGGTGTGTGTGTGTGTGTGTTGTCGGTGTGTGTGTGTGTGTGTGTTGTCGTGTGTGTGTGTGTTGTCGGTGTGTGTGTGTGTGTTGTCGTGTGTGTGTGTGTGTGTTGTCGGTGTGTGTGTGTGTGTGTTGTCGGTGTGTGTGTGTGTGTGTGTCGTGTGTGTGTGTGTGTGTTGTCGGTGTGTGTGTGTGTGTGTGTGTGTGTGTGTGTGTGTGTGTGTGTGTGTGTGTGTGTGTGTGTTGTCGGTGTGTGTGTGTGTGTGTTGTCGGTGTGTGTGTGTGTGTGTGTGTGTGTGTGTGTGTTGTCGTGTGTGTGTGTGTGTGTGTGTGTGTGTGTGTGTGTGTTGTCGGTGTGTGTGTGTGTGTGTGTTGTCGGTGTGTGTGTGTGTGTGTTGTCGGTGTGTGTGTGTGTGTGTTGTCGGTGTGTGTGTGTGTTGTCGGTGTGTGTGTGTGTGTGTTGTCGGTGTGTGTGTGTGTTGTCGGTGTGTGTGTGTGTGTGTTGTCGGTGTGTGTGTGTGTGTTGTCGGTGTGTGTGTGTGTGTTGTCGGTGTGTGTGTGTGTGTGTTGTCGGTGTGTGTGTGTGTGTGTTGTCGGTGTGTGTGTGTGTGTGTTGTCGGTGTGTGTGTGTGTGTGTGTGGTGTGTGTGTTGTGTGTGTGTGTGTGTGTGTTGTCGGTGTGTGTGTGTGTGTGTTGTCGGTGTGTGTGTGTGTGTGTGTGTGTTGTCGGTGTGTGTGTGTGTGTGTTGTCGGTGTGTGTGTGTGTGTGTTGTCGGTGTGTGTGTGTGTGTTGTCGTGTGTGTGTGTGTGTGTTGTCGTGTGTGTGTGTGTGTGTTGTCGTGTGTGTGTGTGTGTGTTGTCGGTGTGTGTGTGTGTGTGTGTGTCGTGTGTGTGTGTGTGTGTTGTCGGTGTGTGTGTGTGTGTGTTGTCGGTGTGTGTGTGTGTGTGTGTGTGTCGGTGTGTGTGTGTGTGTGTTGTCGGTGTGTGTGTGTGTGTGTGTCGGTGTGTGTGTGTGTGTTGTCGGTGTGTGTGTGTGTGTTGTCGGTGTGTGTGTGTGTGTGTTGTCGTGTGTGTGTGTGTGTGTTGTCGGTGTGTGTGTGTGTGTGTTGTCGGTGTGTGTGTGTGTGTTGTCGGTGTGTGTGTGTGTGTGTTGTCGTGTGTGTGTGTGTGTTGTCGGTGTGTGTGTGTGTGTGTTGTCGTGTGTGTGTGTGTGTGTGTTGTCGGTGTGTGTGTGTGTGTTGTCGGTGTGTGTGTGTGTGTGTTGTCGGTGTGTGTGTGTGTGTTGTCGGTGTGTGTGTGTGTGTGTTGTCGGTGTGTGTGTGTGTGTTGTCGGTGTGTGTGTGTGTGTTGTCGGTGTGTGTGTGTGTGTTGTCGTGTGTGTGTGTGTGTGTGTGTGTGTGTGTGTGTTGTCGTGTGTGTGTGTGTGTGTTGTCGGTGTGTGTGTGTGTGTGTGTGTGTGTGTTGTCGGTGTGTGTGTGTGTGTGTTGTCGGTGTGTGTGTGTGTGTTGTCGGTGTGTGTGTGTGTGTGTTGTCGGTGTGTGTGTGTGTGTGTTGTCGGTGTGTGTGTGTGTGTGTGTGTGTGTGTGTTGTCGTGTGTGTGTGTGTGTTGTCGGTGTGTGTGTGTGTGTGTTGTCGGTGTGTGTGTGTGTGTTGTCGGTGTGTGTGTGTGTGTTGTCGGTGTGTGTGTGTGTGTGTTGTCGGTGTGTGTGTGTGTGTGTTGTCGTGTGTGTGTGTGTGTGTGTTGTCGGTGTGTGTGTGTGTGTTGTCGGTGTGTGTGTGTGTGTGTTGTCGGTGTGTGTGTGTGTGTGTGTTGTCGGTGTGTGTGTGTGTGTTGTCGGTGTGTGTGTGTGTGTGTGTGTGTGTGTGTGTGTGTGTGTGTGTGTGTGTGTGTGTGTGTTGTCGGTGTGTGTGTGTGTGTGTGTCGGTGTGTGTGTGTGTGTGTGTTGTCGGTGTGTGTGTGTGTGTTGTCGGTGTGTGTGTGTGTGTGTTGTCGTGTGTGTGTGTGTGTGTGTGTGTTGTCGGTGTGTGTGTGTGTGTTGTCGGTGTGTGTGTGTGTGTTGTCGGTGTGTGTGTGTGTGTGTGTGTGTGTGTGTGTGTTGTCGGTGTGTGTGTGTGTGTGTTGTCGGTGTGTGTGTGTGTGTGTGGTGTGTGTGTGTGTGTGTGTGTGTGTGTGTGTGTGTTGTCGGTGTGTGTGTGTGTGTGTTGTCGGTGTGTGTGTGTGTGTGTTGTCGGTGTGTGTGTGTGTGTTGTCGGTGTGTGTGTGTGTGTGTGTGTGTGTGTGTGTGTGTGTGTGTGTGTTGTCGGTGTGTGTGTGTGTGTGTTGTCGTGTGTGTGTGTGTGTGTGTTGTCGGTGTGTGTGTGTGTGTTGTCGGTGTGTGTGTGTGTGTGTGTGTGTGTGTGTGTTGTCGGTGTGTGTGTGTGTTGTCGGTGTGTGTGTGTGTGTTGTCGGTGTGTGTGTGTGTGTGTTGTCGGTGTGTGTGTGTGTGTGTTGTCGGTGTGTGTGTGTGTGTGTTGTCGGTGTGTGTGTGTGTGTGTGTGTGTCGTGTGTGTGTGTGTGTGTGTGTGTGTGTGTTGTCGGTGTGTGTGTGTGTGTGTTGTCGGTGTGTGTGTGTGTGTGTTGTCGGTGTGTGTGTGTGTGTGTGTTGTCGGTGTGTGTGTGTGTGTGTTGTCGGTGTGTGTGTGTGTGTGTGTGTGTTGTCGTGTGTGTGTGTGTGTGTGTGTTGTCGGTGTGTGTGTGTGTGTGTTGTCGGTGTGTGTGTGTGTGTTGTCGTGTGTGTGTGTGTGTGTTGTCGGTGTGTGTGTGTGTGTTGTCGGTGTGTGTGTGTGTGTGTTGTCGGTGTGTGTGTGTGTTGTCGGTGTGTGTGTGTGTGTTGTCGGTGTGTGTGTGTGTGTGTTGTCGGTGTGTGTGTGTGTGTGTTGTCGGTGTGTGTGTGTGTGTGTGTCGGTGTGTGTGTGTGTGTGTTGTCGGTGTGTGTGTGTGTGTTGTCGGTGTGTGTGTGTGTGTGTTGTCGGTGTGTGTGTGTGTGTGTTGTCGGTGTGTGTGTGTGTGTGTGTTGTCGGTGTGTGTGTGTGTGTTGTCGGTGTGTGTGTGTGTGTGTTGTCGGTGTGTGTGTGTGTGTGTTGTCGGTGTGTGTGTGTGTGTTGTCGGTGTGTGTGTGTGTGTGTGTTGTCGGTGTGTGTGTGTGTTGTCGTGTGTGTGTGTGTGTGTGTTGTCGTGTGTGTGTGTGTGTGTTGTCGTGTGTGTGTGTGTGTGTTGTCGTGTGTGTGTGTGTGTGTTGTCGGTGTGTGTGTGTGTGTGTGTTGTCGGTGTGTGTGTGTGTTGTCGGTGTGTGTGTGTGTTGTCGTGTGTGTGTGTGTGTGTGTGTGTTGTCGGTGTGTGTGTGTGTGTGTTGTCGGTGTGTGTGTGTGTGTGTGTCGGTGTGTGTGTGTGTGTTGTCGGTGTGTGTGTGTGTGTTGTCGGTGTGTGTGTGTGTGTGTTGTCGTGTGTGTGTGTGTGTGTGTGTGTGTGTTGTCGGTGTGTGTGTGTGTGTGTTGTCGGTGTGTGTGTGTGTGTGTTGTCGGTGTGTGTGTGTGTGTGTGTTGTCGGTGTGTGTGTGTGTGTGTTGTCGGTGTGTGTGTGTGTGTTGTCGGTGTGTGTGTGTGTGTGTGTGTGTGTTGTCGGTGTGTGTGTGTGTGTCGTGTGTGTGTGTGTGTGTTGTCGGTGTGTGTGTGTGTGTGTTGTCGGTGTGTGTGTGTGTGTGTGTTGTCGGTGTGTGTGTGTTGTCGGTGTGTGTGTGTGTGTGTTGTCGTGTGTGTGTGTGTGTTGTCGGTGTGTGTGTGTGTGTTGTCGGTGTGTGTGTGTGTGTCGTGTGTGTGTGTGTGTTGTCGGTGTGTGTGTGTGTTGTCGGTGTGTGTGTGTGTGTCGTGTGTGTCGGTGTGTGTGTGTGTGTGTGTTGTCGGTGTGTGTGTGTGTGTTGTCGGTGTGTGTGTGTGTGTTGTTGTGTGTGTGTGTGTTGTCGTGTGTGTGTGTGTGTGTTGTCGGTGTGTGTGTGTGTGTGTTGTCGGTGTGTGTGTGTGTGTGTGTTGTCGTGTGTGTGTGTGTTGTCGGTGTGTGTGTGTGTGTGTGTCGTGTGTGTGTGTGTGTTGTCGGTGTGTGTGTGTGTGTGTTGTCGGTGTGTGTGTGTTGTCGGTGTGTGTGTGTGTGTTGTCGGTGTGTGTGTGTGTTGTGGTGTGTGTGTGTGTGTGTGTGTGTGTGTTGTCGTGTGTGTGTGTGTGTTGTCGGTGTGTGTGTGTGTGTGTTGTCGGTGTGTGTGTGTGTGTGTGTGTGTGTGTTGTCGGTGTGTGTGTGTGTGTGTGTGTGTGTGTGTGTGTGTGTTGTCGGTGTGTGTGTGTGTGTGTTGTCGTGTGTGTGTGTGTGTGTTGTCGGTGTGTGTGTGTGTGTGTTGTCGGTGTGTGTGTGTGTGTGTGTGTGTGTGTGTGTTGTCGGTGTGTGTGTGTGTTGTCGTGTGTGTGTGTGTGTGTTGTCGGTGTGTGTGTGTGTGTGTTGTCGTGTGTGTGTGTGTGTGTTGTCGGTGTGTGTGTGTGTGTGTTGTCGGTGTGTGTGTGTGTGTGTTGTCGGTGTGTGTGTGTGTGTGTTGTCGGTGTGTGTGTGTGTGTGTGTGTGTGTGTGTGTGTGTGTGTGTTGTCGTGTGTGTGTGTGTGTGTTGTCGGTGTGTGTGTGTGTGTGTTGTCGTGTGTGTGTGTGTGTGTGTTGTCGGTGTGTGTGTGTGTGTTGTCGGTGTGTGTGTGTGTGTGTTGTCGGTGTGTGTGTGTGTGTGTGTGTTGTCGGTGTGTGTGTGTGTGTTGTCGGTGTGTGTGTGTGTGTGTTGTCGGTGTGTGTGTGTGTGTGTGTGTGTGTGTTGTCGGTGTGTGTGTGTGTGTGTTGTCGGTGTGTGTGTGTGTGTGTGTGTGTGTGTGTGTTGTCGGTGTGTGTGTGTGTGTTGTCGGTGTGTGTGTGTGTGTGTTGTCGTGTGTGTGTGTGTGTGTTGTCGGTGTGTGTGTGTGTGTTGTCGGTGTGTGTGTGTGTGTGTCGTGTGTGTGTGTGTGTGTTGTCGGTGTGTGTGTGTGTGTGTTGTCGGTGTGTGTGTGTGTGTTGTCGGTGTGTGTGTGTGTTGTGTGTGTGTGTGTGTGTGTTGTCGGTGTGTGTGTGTGTGTGTTGTCGGTGTGTGTGTGTGTGTGTTGTCGGTGTGTGTGTGTGTGTCGTTGTGTGTGTGTGTGTGTGTGTGTGTGTGTGTGTGTGTTGTCGGTGTGTGTGTGTGTGTTGTCGGTGTGTGTGTGTGTGTCGGTGTGTGTGTGTGTGTTGTCGGTGTGTGTGTGTGTGTGTGTGTGTGTGTGTGTGTGTGTGTGTGTTGTCGGTGTGTGTGTGTGTGTGTTGTCGGTGTGTGTGTGTGTGTTGTGTGTGTGTGTCGGTGTGTGTGTGTGTGTGTGTCGTGTGTGTGTGTGTGTGTTGTCGGTGTGTGTGTGTGTGTGTTGTCGGTGTGTGTGTGTGTGTTGTCGGTGTGTGTGTGTGTGTTGTCGGTGTGTGTGTGTGTGGTGTGTGTGTGTGTGTGTTGTCGGTGTGTGTGTGTGTTGTCGTGTGTGTGTGTGTGTGTGTGTTGTCGTGTGTGTGTGTGTGTTGTCGGTGTGTGTGTGTGTGTGTTGTCGGTGTGTGTGTGTGTGTGTGTGTGTGTGTGTGTGTGTGTGTGTGTGTCGTGTGTGTGTGTGTGTGTTGTCGGTGTGTGTGTGTGTGTGTGTTGTCGGTGTGTGTGTGTGTGTGTTGTCGGTGTGTGTGTGTGTGTGTTGTCGGTGTGTGTGTGTGTGTCGGTGTGTGTGTGTGTGTTGTCGGTGTGTGTGTGTGTTGTCGTGTGTGTGTGTGTGTGTGTTGTCGGTGTGTGTGTGTGTGTTGTCGGTGTGTGTGTGTGTGTTGTCGGTGTGTGTGTGTGTGTGTTGTCGGTGTGTGTGTGTGTGTGTTGTCGGTGTGTGTGTGTGTGTGTTGTCGGTGTGTGTGTGTGTGTGTGTGTGTGTGTCGTGTGTGTGTGTGTGTGTGTGTGTGTGTGTTGTCGGTGTGTGTGTGTGTGTGTGTGTGTGTGTGTGTGTGTGTGTTGTCGGTGTGTGTGTGTGTGTTGTCGGTGTGTGTGTGTGTGTGTTGTGTGTGTGTGTGTGTGTGTGTGTTGTCGGTGTGTGTGTGTGTGTTGTCGGTGTGTGTGTGTGTGTGTTGTCGGTGTGTGTGTGTGTGTGTGTGTGTGTGTGTTGTCGGTGTGTGTGTGTGTGTGTGTTGTCGGTGTGTGTGTGTGTGTGTGTGTGTGTTGTCGTGTGTGTGTGTGTGTTGTCGGTGTGTGTGTGTGTGTGTGTTGTCGGTGTGTGTGTGTGTGTTGTCGGTGTGTGTGTGTGTGTTGTCGGTGTGTGTGTGTGTGTGTCGTGTGTGTGTGTGTGTGTTGTCGGTGTGTGTGTGTGTGTGTTGTCGGTGTGTGTGTGTTGTCGGTGTGTGTGTGTGTGTGTGTGTGTGTGTGTGTGTGTTGTCGGTGTGTGTGTGTGTGTGTTGTCGGTGTGTGTGTGTGTGTGTGTTGTCGTGTGTGTGTGTGTTGTCGGTGTGTGTGTGTGTGTGTGTCGGTGTGTGTGTGTGTGTTGTCGGTGTGTGTGTGTGTTGTCGGTGTGTGTGTGTGTGTGTGTGTGTGTGTTGTCGGTGTGTGTGTGTGTGTGTTGTCGGTGTGTGTGTGTGTGTGTGTGTTGTCGGTGTGTGTGTGTGTGTGTGTGTGTGTGTGTGTGTGTTGTCGGTGTGTGTGTGGTGTGTGTTGTCGGTGTGTGTGTGTGTGTGTTGTCGGTGTGTGTGTGTGTGTGTTGTCGGTGTGTGTGTGTGTGTGTGTGTGTGTGTGTGTTGTCGGTGTGTGTGTGTGTTGTCGGTGTGTGTGTGTGTGTGTTGTCGGTGTGTGTGTGTGTGTGTTGTCGGTGTGTGTGTGTGTGTTGTCGGTGTGTGTGTGTGTGTGTTGTCGGTGTGTGTGTGTGTGTGTTGTCGGTGTGTGTGTGTGTGTGTTGTCGGTGTGTGTGTGTGTGTGTGTGTGTGTTGTCGGTGTGTGTGTGTTGTGTGTGTGTGTGTTGTCGGTGTGTGTGTGTGTGTGTTGTCGGTGTGTGTGTGTGTGTGTGTGTCGTGTGTGTGTGTGTGTGTGTGTTGTCGGTGTGTGTGTGTGTGTGTTGTCGGTGTGTGTGTGTGTGTGTGTGTGTGTGTGTGTGTGTGTGTGTGTGTTGTCGGTGTGTGTGTGTGTGTTGTCGGTGTGTGTGTGTGTGTGTGTGTGTGTGTGTGTGTTGTCGGTGTGTGTGTGTGTGTGTTGTCGGTGTGTGTGTGTGTGTGTGTGTGTGTGTGTGTTGTCGGTGTGTGTGTGTGTTGTCGGTGTGTGTGTGTGTGTGTTGTCGGTGTGTGTGTGTGTGTTGTCGTGTGTGTGTGTGTGTGTTGTCGGTGTGTGTGTGTGTGTGTGTCGTGTGTGTGTGTGTGTGTTGTCGGTGTGTGTGTGGTGTGTGTTGTCGGTGTGTGTGTGTGTGTGTTGTCGGTGTGTGTGTGTGTGTTGTCGGTGTGTGTGTGTGTGTGTTGTGTGTGTGTGTTGTCGGTGTGTGTGTGTGTTGTCGTGTGTGTGTGTGTGTGTTGTCGTGTGTGTGTGTGTGTGTTGTCGGTGTGTGTGTGTGTGTGTGTTGTCGGTGTGTGTGTGTGTGTGTTGTCGGTGTGTGTGTGTGTGTGTGTTGTCGGTGTGTGTGTGTTGTGTGTGTGTGTGTTGTCGGTGTGTGTGTGTGTGTGTTGTTGGTGTGTGTGTGTGTGTGTTGTCGGTGTGGTGTGTGTGTGTGTGTTGTCGGTGTGTGTGTGTGTGTGTTGTCGGTGTGTGTGTGTGTGTGTGTGTGTGTTGTCGGTGTGTGTGTGTGTGTGTTGTCGGTGTGTGTGTGTGTGTGTGTTGTCGGTGTGTGTGTGTTGTCGGTGTGTGTGTGTGTTGTCGGTGTGTGTGTGTGTGTGTTGTCGGGTGTGTGTGTGTGTGTGTTGTCGGTGTGTGTGTGTGTGTGTTGTCGGTGTGTGTGTGTTGTCGGTGTGTGTGTGTGTGTTGTCGTGTGTGTGTGTGTGTTGTCGGTGTGTGTGTGTGTGTTGTCGGTGTGTGTGTGTGTGTGTTGTCGGTGTGTGTGTGTGTGTGTGTGTGTCGTGTGTGTGTGTGTGTGTCGTGTGTGTGTGTGTTGTCGGTGTGTGTGTGTGTGTGTTGTCGGTGTGTGTGTGTGTGTGTGTGTGTGTTGTCGGTGTGTGTGTGTGTGTGTTGTCGGTGTGTGTGTGTGTGTGTTGTCGGTGTGTGTGTGTGTGTGTGTGTGTGTGTTGTCGGTGTGTGTGTGTGTTGTGTGTGTGTGTGTTGTCGGTGTGTGTGTGTGTGTGTTGTCGGTGTGTGTGTGTGTGTTGTCGGTGTGTGTGTGTGTGTTGTCGGTGTGTGTGTGTGTGTTGTCGGTGTGTGTGTGTGTGTGTGTGTGTGTGTGTGTGTTGTCGGTGTGTGTGTGTGTGTGTGTGTTGTCGGTGTGTGTGTGTGTGTTGTCGGTGGTGTGTGTGTGTGTGTTGTCGGTGTGTGTGTGTGTGTGTTGTCGGTGTGTGTGTGTGTGTGTGTGTGTTGTCGGTGTGTGTGTGTGTGTGTTGTCGGTGTGTGTGTGTGTGTGTTGTCGGTGTGTGTGTGTGTGTGTTGTCGGTGTGTGTGTGTGTGTGTGTGTGTGTTGTCGTGTGTGTGTGTGTTGTGTGTGTGTGTGTTGTCGGTGTGTGTGTGTGTGTGTTGTCGGTGTGTGTGTGTGTGTGTTGTCGGTGTGTGTGTGTGTGTGTGTGTTGTCGGTGTGTGTGTGTGTTGTCGGTGTGTGTGTGTGTGTGTTGTCGGTGTGTGTGTGTTGTCGGTGTGTTGTCGGTGTGTGTGTGTGTGTGTTGTCGGTGTGTGTGTGTGTGTTGTCGGTGTGTGTGTGTGTGTGTGTTGTCGGTGTGTGTGTGTGTTGTGTGTGTGTGTGTGTTGTCGGTGAGTGTGTGTGTGTGTTGTCGGTGTGTGTGTGTGTGTGTCTTGTCGGTGTGTGTGTGTTGTCGTTGTGTGTGTGTGTGTGTGTTGTCGGTGTGTGTGTGTGTGTGTTGTCGGTGTGTGTGTGTGTTGTCGGTGTGTGTGTGTGTTGTCGGTGTGTGTGAGCGTGTGGTAGGTGTGTGTGTGTGTGTTGTCGGTGTGTGTGTGTGTGTGTGTGTTGTCGGTGTGTGTGTGTGTGTGTGTGTGTGTGTGTTGTGTGTGTGTGTGTTGTTGGTGTGTGTGTGTGTGTGTTGTCAGTGTGTGTGTGTGTGTTGTCGGTGTGTGTGTGTGTGTGTGTGTGTGTTGTCGGTGTGTGTGTGTGTCTGTGTTGTCGGTGTGTGTGTGTGTGTGTTGTCGGTGTGTGTGTGTGTTGTCGGTGTGTGTGTTGTGTGTGTGTGTGTTGTCGGTGTGTGTGTGTGTGTGTGTTGTCGGTGTGTGTGTGTGTTGTCGGTGTGTGTGTGTGTGTGTGTGTGTGTGTTGTCGGTGTGTGTGTGTTGTCGGTGTGTGTGTGTGTTGTCGGGGTGTGTGTGTGTTGTCGGTGTGTGTGTGTGTGTTGTCAGTGTGTGTGTGTGTGTTGTCGGTGTGTGTGTGTGTGTGTGTTGTCGGTGTGTGTGTGTGTGTGTTGTCGGTGTGTGTGAGTGTGTTGTGGTGTGTGTGTGTGTGTGTGTTGTCGGTGTGTGTGTGTGTGTTGTCGGTGTGTGTGTGTGTTGTCGGTGTGTGTGTGTGTGTGTTGTCGGTGTGTGTGTGTGTGTTGTCGGTGTGCGTGTGTGTGTGTTGTCAGTGTGTGTGTGTGTGTCTTGTCAGTGTGTGTGTGTGTGTGTTGTCGGTGTGTGTGTGTTTATGTGTTGTCGGTGTGTGTGTGTGTGTGTGTTGTAGGTGTGTGTGTGTGTTGTCAGTGTGTGTGTGTGAGTGTTGTCGGTGTGTGTGTGTGTGTGTTGTCGGTGTGTGTGTGTGTGTGTTGTCGGTGTGTGTGTGTGTGTGTGTGTTGTCGTGTCTGTGTGTGTGTCTTGTCAGTGTGTGTGTGTGTGTGTGTTGTCGTGTGTGTGTGTGTTGTCGGTGTGTGTGTGTGTGTGTGTTGTCGGTGTGTGTGTGTGTGTGTGTGTGTTGTCGGTGTGTGTGTGTGTCTGTGTTGTCGGTGTGTGTGTGTGTGTGTTGTCGGTGTGTGTGTGTGTGTGTTGTCTGTGTGTGTGTGTGTTGTCGGTGTGTGTGTGTGTTGTCGGTGTGTGTGTGTGTGTGTGTTGTCGGTGTGTGTGTGTGTGTTGTCAGTGTGTGTGTGTTGTCGGTGTGTGTGTGTGTGTTGTCGGTGTGTGTGTATGTCTGTGTTGTCGGTGTGTGTGTGTGTGTGTTGTCGGTGTGTGTGTGTGTGTGTTGTAGGTGTGTGTGAGTGTGTTGCTGGTGTGTGTGTGTGTGTGTGTTGTCGGTGTGTGTGTGTGTGTTGTCGGTGTGTGTGTGTGTGTTGTCGGTGTGTGTGTGTGTGTGTGTTGTCAGTGTGTGTGTGTGTGTGTTGTCGGTGTGTGTGTGTGTGTGTTGTCGGTGTGTGTGTGTGTGTGTTGTCGGTGTGTGTGTGTGTGTGTGTGTGTGTGTGTGTGTTGTCGGTGTGTGTGTGTGTGTGTTGTCGGTGTGTGTGTGTGTTGTCGGTGTGTGTGTGTGTGTTGTCAGTGTGTGTGTGTGTGTCTTGTCAGTGTGTGTGTGTGTGTGTGTTGTCGGTGTGTGTGTGTTTATGTGTTGTCGGTGTGTGTGTGTGTGTGTTGTCGGTGTGTGTGTGTGTTGTCGGTGTGTGTGTGTGTGTTGTCGGTGTGTGTGTGTGTGAGTGTGTGTTGTCGGTGTGTGTGTGTGTGTGTTGTCGGTGTGTGTGTGTGTGTGTGTGTGTGTTGTCGGTGTGTGTGTGTGTGTTGTCGGTGTGTGTGTGTGTGTGTTGTCGGTGTGTGTGTGTGTTGTGTGTGTGTGTGTTGTCGGTGTGTGTGTGTGTGTGTTGTCGGTGTGTGTGTGTGTGTGTTGTCGGTGTGTGTGTGTGTGTGTTGTCGGTGTGTGTGTGTGTGTGTGTGTGTGTGTGTTGTCGGTGTGTGTGTGTGTTGTGTGTGTGTGTGTTGTCGGTGTGTGTGTGTGTGTGTTGTCGGTGTGTGTGTGTGTGTTGTCGGTGTGTGTGTGTGTGTTGTCGGTGTGTGTGTGTGTGTGTTGTCGGTGTGTGTGTGTGTGTGTTGTCGGTGTGTGTGTGTGTGTGTGTGTTGTCGGTGTGTGTGTGTTGTCGGTGTGTGTGTGTGTGTGTGTTGTCGGTGTGTGTGTGTTGTCGGTGTGTTGTCGGTGTGTGTGTGTGTGTGTTGTCGGTGTGTGTGTGTGTGTTGTCGGTGTGTGTGTGTGTGTGTGTTGTCGGTGTGTGTGTGTGTTGTGTGTGTGTGTGTGTTGTCGGTGAGTGTGTGTGTGTGTTGTCGGTGTGTGTGTGTGTGTGTCTTGTCGGTGTGTGTGTGTTGTCGTTGTGTGTGTGTGTGTGTGTTGTCGGTGTGTGTGTGTGTGTGTTGTCGGTGTGTGTGTGTGTTGTCGGTGTGTGTGTGTGTTGTCGGTGTGTGTGAGCGTGTGGTAGGTGTGTGTGTGTGTGTTGTCGGTGTGTGTGTGTGTGTGTGTGTTGTCGGTGTGTGTGTGTGTGTGTGTGTGTGTGTGTGTTGTGTGTGTGTGTGTTGTTGGTGTGTGTGTGTGTGTGTTGTCAGTGTGTGTGTGTGTGTTGTCGGTGTGTGTGTGTGTGTGTGTGTGTGTTGTCGGTGTGTGTGTGTGTCTGTGTTGTCGGTGTGTGTGTGTGTGTGTTGTCGGTGTGTGTGTGTGTTGTCGGTGTGTGTGTTGTGTGTGTGTGTGTTGTCGGTGTGTGTGTGTGTGTGTGTGTTGTCGGTGTGTGTGTGTGTTGTCGGTGTGTGTGTGTGTGTGTGTGTGTGTGTTGTCGGTGTGTGTGTGTTGTCGGTGTGTGTGTGTGTTGTCGGGGTGTGTGTGTGTTGTCGGTGTGTGTGTGTGTGTTGTCAGTGTGTGTGTGTGTGTTGTCGGTGTGTGTGTGTGTGTGTGTTGTCGGTGTGTGTGTGTGTGTGTTGTCGGTGTGTGTGAGTGTGTTGCTGGTGTGTGTGTGTGTGTGTGTTGTCGGTGTGTGTGTGTGTGTTGTCGGTGTGTGTGTGTGTTGTCGGTGTGTGTGTGTGTGTGTTGTCGGTGTGTGTGTGTGTGTTGTCGGTGTGCGTGTGTGTGTGTTGTCAGTGTCTGTGTGTGTGTCTTGTCAGTGTGTGTGTGTGTGTGTTGTCGGTGTGTGTGTGTTTATGTGTTGTCGGTGTGTGTGTGTGTGTGTGTTGTAGGTGTGTGTGTGTGTTGTCAGTGTGTATGTGTGAGTGTTGTCGGTGTGTGTGTGTGTGTGTTGTCGGTGTGTGTGTGTGTGTGTGTTGTCGGTGTGTGTGTGTGTGTGTGTGTTGTCAGTGTCTGTGTGTGTGTCTTGTCAGTGTGTGTGTGTGTGTGTTGTCGGTGTGTGTGTGTTGTCGGTGTGTGTGTGTGTGTGTGTTGTCGGTGTGTGTGTGTGTGTGTGTGTGTTGTCGGTGTGTGTGTGTGTCTGTGTTGTCGGTGTGTGTGTGTGTGTGTTGTCGGTGTGTGTGTGTGTGTGTTGTCTGTGTGTGTGTGTGTTGTCGGTGTGTGTGTGTGTTGTCGGTGTGTGTGTGTGTGTGTGTTGTCGGTGTGTGTGTGTGTGTTGTCAGTGTGTGTGTGTTGTCGGTGTGTGTGTGTGTGTTGTCGGTGTGTGTGTATGTCTGTGTTGTCGGTGTGTGTGTGTGTGTGTTGTCGGTGTGTGTGTGTGTGTGTTGTCGGTGTGTGTGAGTGTGTTGCTGGTGTGTGTGTGTGTGTGTGTTGTCGGTGTGTGTGTGTGTGTTGTCGGTGTGTGTGTGTGTGTTGTCGGTGTGTGTGTGTGTGTGTGTTGTCAGTGTGTGTGTGTGTGTGTTGTCGGTGTGTGTGTGTGTGTGTTGTCGGTGTGTGTGTGTGTTGTCGGTGTGTGTGTGTGTGTGTGTGTGTGTGTGTTGTCGGTGTGTGTGTGTGTGTGTTGTCGGTGTGTGTGTGTGTTGTCGGTGTGTGTGTGTGTGTTGTCAGTGTGTGTGTGTGTGTCTTGTCAGTGTGTGTGTGTGTGTGTGTTGTCGGTGTGTGTGTGTTTATGTGTTGTCGGTGTGTGTGTGTGTGTGTGTTGTCGGTGTGTGTGTGTGTTGTCGGTGTGTGTGTGTGTGTTGTCGGTGTGTGTGTGTGTGAGTGTGTGTTGTCGGTGTGTGTGTGTGTGTGTTGTCGGTGTGTGTGTGTGTGTGTGTGTGTGTGTTGTCGGTGTGTGTGTGTGTGTTGTCGGTGTGTGTGTGTGTGTGTTGTCGTGTGTGTGTGTGTTGTGTGTGTGTGTGTTGTCGGTGTGTGTGTGTGTGTGTTGTCGGTGTGTGTGTGTGTGTGTTGTCGGTGTGTGTGTGTGTGTGTGTGTGTGTTGTCGGTGTGTGTGTGTGTGTGTTGTCGGTGTGTGTGTGTGTGTGTTGTCGGTGTGTGTGTGTGTGTGTGTGTGTGTGTTGTCGGTGTGTGTGTGTGTTGTGTGTGTGTGTGTTGTCGGTGTGTGTGTGTGTGTGTTGTCGGTGTGTGTGTGTGTGTTGTCGGTGTGTGTGTGTGTGTTGTCGGTGTGTGTGTGTGTGTGTTGTCGGT
Organism: Salmo salar; assembly: GCF_965601325.2. Taxonomy (NCBI): domain Eukaryota; kingdom Metazoa; phylum Chordata; class Actinopteri; order Salmoniformes; family Salmonidae; genus Salmo; species Salmo salar. The sequence continues at coordinate 2,075,742 of NW_027675376.1, forward strand.
GTGTGTGTGTGTGTGTTGTCGGTGTGTGTGTGTGTGTGTGTGTTGTCGGTGTGTGTGTGTGTGTTGTCGGTGTGTGTGTGTGTGTGTGTTGTCGGTGTGTGTGTGTTGTCGGTGTGATGTCGGTGTGTGTGTGTGTGTGTTGTCGGTGTGTGTGTGTGTGTTGTCGGTGTGTGTGTGTGTGTGTGTTGTCGGTGTGTGTGTGTGTTGTGTGTGTGTGTGTGTTGTCGGTGAGTGTGTGTGTGTGTTGTCGGTGTGTGTGTGTGTGTGTCTTGTCGGTGTGTGTGTGTTGTCGTTGTGTGTGTGTGTGTGTGTTGTCGGTGTGTGTGTGTGTGTGTTGTCGGTGTGTGTGTGTGTTGTCGGTGTGTGTGTGTGTTGTCGGTGTGTGTGAGCGTGTGGTAGGTGTGTGTGTGTGTGTTGTCGGTGTGTGTGTGTGTGTGTGTGTTGTCGGTGTGTGTGTGTGTGTGTGTGTGTGTGTGTTGTGTGTGTGTGTGTTGTTGGTGTGTGTGTGTGTGTGTTGTCAGTGTGTGTGTGTGTGTTGTCGGTGTGTGTGTGTGTGTGTGTGTGTTGTCGGTGTGTGTGTGTGTCTGTGTTGTCGGTGTGTGTGTGTGTGTGTTGTCGGTGTGTGTGTGTGTTGTCGGTGTGTGTGTTGTGTGTGTGTGTGTTGTCGGTGTGTGTGTGTGTGTGTGTGTTGTCGGTGTGTGTGTGTGTTGTCGGTGTGTGTGTGTGTGTGTGTGTGTGTGTTGTCGGTGTGTGTGTGTTGTCGGGGTGTGTGTGTGTTGTCGGTGTGTGTGTGTTGTCAGTGTGTGTGTGTGTGTTGTCGGTGTGTGTGTGTGTGTGTGTTGTCGGTGTGTGTGTGTGTGTGTTGTCGGTGTGTGTGAGTGTGTTGCTGGTGTGTGTGTGTGTGTGTGTTGTCGGTGTGTGTGTGTGTGTTGTCGGTGTGTGTGTGTGTTTTCGGTGTGTGTGTGTGTGTGTTGTCGGTGTGTGTGTGTGTGTGTTGTCGGTGTGCGTGTGTGTGTGTTGTCAGTGTCTGTGTGTGTGTCTTGTCAGTGTGTGTGTGTGTGTGTGTTGTCGGTGTGTGTGTGTTTATGTGTTGTCGGTGTGTGTGTGTGTGTGTGTTGTAGGTGTGTGTGTGTGTTGTCAGTGTGTGTGTGTGAGTGTTGTCGGTGTGTGTGTGTGTGTGTTGTCGGTGTGTGTGTGTGTGTGTTGTCGGTGTGTGTGTGTGTGTGTGTGTTGTCAGTGTCTGTGTGTGTGTCTTGTCAGTGTGTGTGTGTGTGTGTTGTCGGTGTGTGTGTGTTGTCGGTGTGTGTGTGTGTGTGTGTTGTCGGTGTGTGTGTGTGTGTGTGTGTGTTGTCGGTGTGTGTGTGTGTCTGTGTTGTCGGTGTGTGTGTGTGTGTGTTGTCGGTGTGTGTGTGTGTGTGTTGTCTGTGTGTGTGTGTGTGTGTGTTGTCGGTGTGTGTGTGTGTGTGTGTGTGTTGTCGGTGTGTGTGTGTGTCTGTGTTGTCGGTGTGTGTGTGTGTGTGTTGTCGGTGTGTGTGTGTGTGTGTTGTCTGTGTGTGTGTGTGTGTGTGTTGTCGGTGTGTGTGTGTGTTGTCGGTGTGTGTGTGTGTGTGTGTTGTCGGTGTGTGTGTGTGTGTTGTCAGTGTGTGTGTGTTGTCGGTGTGTGTGTGTGTGTTGTCGGTGTGTGTGTATGTCTGTGTTGTCGGTGTGTGTGTGTGTGTGTTGTCGGTGTGTGTGTGTGTGTGTTGTCGGTGTGTGTGAGTGTGTTGCTGGTCTGTGTGTGTGTGTGTGTTGTCGGTGTGTGTGTGTGTGTTGTCGGTGTGTGTGTGTGTGTTGTCGGTGTGTGTGTGTGTGTGTGTTGTCAGTGTGTGTGTGTGTGTGTTGTCGGTGTGTGTGTGTGTGTGTTGTCGGTGTGTGTGTGTGTGTGTTGTCGGTGTGTGTGTGTGTGTGTGTGTGTGTTGTCGGTGTGTGTGTGTGTGTGTTGTCGGTGTGTGTGTGTGTTGTCGGTGTGTGTGTGTGTGTTGTCAGTGTGTGTGTGTGTGTCTTGTCAGTGTGTGTGTGGGTGTGTGTTGTCGGTGTGTGTGTGTTTATGTGTTGTCGGTGTGTGTGTGTGTGTGTGTTGTCGGTGTGTGTGTGTGTTGTCGGTGTGTGTGTGTGTGTTGTCGGTGTGTGTGTGTGTGAGTGTGTGTTGTCGGTGTGTGTGTGTGTGTGTTGTCGGTGTGTGTGTGTGTGTGTGTGTGTGTGTTGTCGGTGTGTGTGTGTGTGTTGTCGGTGTGTGTGTGTGTTGTCGTGTGTGTGTGTGTTGTGTGTGTGTGTGTTGTCGGTGTGTGTGTGTGTGTGTTGTCGGTGTGTGTGTGTGTGTGTTGTCGGTGTGTGTGTGTGTGTGTGTGTGTGTTGTCGGTGTGTGTGTGTGTGTGTTGTCGGTGTGTGTGTGTGTGTGTTGTCGGTGTGTGTGTGTGTGTGTGTGTGTGTGTTGTCGGTGTGTGTGTGTGTTGTGTGTGTGTGTGTTGTCGGTGTGTGTGTGTGTGTGTTGTCGGTGTGTGTGTGTGTGTTGTCGGTGTGTGTGTGTGTGTTGTCGGTGTGTGTGTGTGTGTGTGTTGTCGGTGTGTGTGTGTGTGTGTGTGTGTGTGTGTGTGTTGTCGGTGTGTGTGTGTGTGTGTGTGTTGTCGGTGTGTGTGTGTGTGTTGTCGGTGGTGTGTGTGTGTGTGTTGTCGGTGTGTGTGTGTGTGTGTTGTCGGTGTGTGTGTGTGTGTGTGTGTGTGTGTTGTCGGTGTGTGTGTGTGTGTGTTGTCGGTGTGTTTGTGTGTGTGTTGTCGGTGTGTGTGTGTGTGTGTTGTCGGTGTGTGTGTGTGTGTGTGTGTGTGTGTGTTGTCGGTGTGTGAGTGTGTTGTGTGTGTGTGTGTTGTCGGTGTGTGTGTGTGTGTGTTGTCGGTGTGTGTGTGTGTGTGTTGTCGGTGTGTGTGTGTGTGTGTGTGTTGTCGGTGTGTGTGTGTGTGTTGTCGGTGTGTGTGTGTGTGTGTGTGTTGTCGGTGTGTGTGTGTTGTCGGTGTGTTGTCGGTGTGTGTGTGTGTGTGTTGTCGGTGTGTGTGTGTGTGTTGTCGGTGTGTGTGTGTGTGTGTGTTGTCGGTGTGTGTGTGTGTTGTGTGTGTGTGTGTGTTGTCGGTGAGTGTGTGTGTGTGTTGTCGGTGTGTGTGTGTGTGTGTCTTGTCGGTGTGTGTGTGTTGTCGTTGTGTGTGTGTGTGTGTGTTGTCGGTGTGTGTGTGTGTGTGTTGTCGGTGTGTGTGTGTGTTGTCGGTGTGTGTGTGTGTGTTGTCGGTGTGTGTGTGTGTGTTGTTGGTGTGTGTGTGTGTGTGTGTGTGTTGTCGGTGTGTGTGTGTGTGTGTGTGTTGTCGGTGTGTGTGTGTTTATGTGTTGTCGGTGTGTGTGTGTGTGTGTGTTGTCGGTGTGTGTGTGTGTTGTCGGTGTGTGTGTGTGTGTTGTCGGTGTGTGTGTGTGTGAGTGTGTGTTGTCGGTGTGTGTGTGTGTGTGTTGTCGGTGTGTGTGTGTGTGTGTGTGTGTGTGTTGTCGGTGTGTGTGTGTGTGTTGTCGGTGTGTGTGTGTGTGTGTTGTCGTGTGTGTGTGTGTTGTGTGTGTGTGTGTTGTCGGTGTGTGTGTGTGTGTGTTGTCGGTGTGTGTGTGTGTGTGTTGTCGGTGTGTGTGTGTGTGTGTGTGTGTGTTGTCGGTGTGTGTGTGTGTGTGTTGTCGGTGTGTGTGTGTGTGTGTTGTCGGTGTGTGTGTGTGTGTGTGTGTGTGTGTTGTCGGTGTGTGTGTGTGTTGTGTGTGTGTGTGTTGTCGGTGTGTGTGTGTGTGTGTGTTGTCGGTGTGTGTGTGTGTGTGTGTGTGTGTGTTGTCGGTGTGTGTGTGTGTGTGTGTGTTGTCGGTGTGTGTGTGTGTGTTGTCGGTGGTGTGTGTGTGTGTGTTGTCGGTGTGTGTGTGTGTTGTCGGTGTGTGTGTGTGTGTGTGTTGTCGGTGTGTGTGTGTGTGTGTTGTCGGTGTGTTTGTGTGTGTGTTGTCGGTGTGTGTGTGTGTGTGTTGTCGGTGTGTGTGTGTGTGTGTGTGTGTGTGTTGTCGGTGTGTGAGTGTGTTGTGTGTGTGTGTGTTGTCGGTGTGTGTGTGTGTGTGTTGTCGGTGTGTGTGTGTGTGTGTGTTGTCGGTGTGTGTGTGTGTGTGTGTGTTGTCGGTGTGTGTGTGTGTGTTGTCGGTGTGTGTGTGTGTGTGTGTGTTGTCGGTGTGTGTGTGTTGTCGGTGTGTTGTCGGTGTGTGTGTGTGTGTGTTGTCGGTGTGTGTGTGTGTGTTGTCGGTGTGTGTGTGTGTGTGTGTTGTCGGTGTGTGTGTGTGTTGTGTGTGTGTGTGTGTTGTCGGTGAGTGTGTGTGTGTGTTGTCGGTGTGTGTGTGTGTGTGTCTTGTCGGTGTGTGTGTGTTGTCGTTGTGTGTGTGTGTGTGTGTTGTCGGTGTGTGTGTGTGTGTGTTGTCGGTGTGTGTGTGTGTTGTCGGTGTGTGTGTGTGTGTTGTCGGTGTGTGTGTGTGTGTTGTTGGTGTGTGTGTGTGTGTGTGTGTGTTGTCGGTGTGTGTGTGTGTGTTGTCGGTGTGTGTGTGTGTGTGTTGTCGGTGTGTGTGTGTGTGTGTTGTCGGTGTGTGTGTGTGTGTTGTCGGTGTGTGTGTGTGTGTGTGTGTGTGTGTGTGTGTGTGTGTGTGGGTTGTCGGTGTGTGTGTGAGTGTGTGTTGTCGGTGTGTGTGAGTGTGTGTGTTGTCGGTGTGTGTGTGTGTGTGTTGTCGGTGTGTGTGTGTGTGTGTGTTGTCGGTGTGTGTGTGTGTGTGTGTTGTCGGTGTGTGTGTGTTGTCGGTGTGTGTGTGTGTGTTGTCGGTGTGTTGTCGGTGTGAGTGTGTGTGTGGTAGGTGTGTGTGTGTGTGTTGTCGGTGTGTGTGTGTGTGTGTGTTGTCGGTGTGTGTGTGTTGTCGGTGTGTGTGTGTGTGTGTGTGTTGTCGGTGTGTGTGTGTGTGTGTGTGTGTGTGTTGTGTGTGTGTGTGTTGTTGGTGTGTGTGTGTGTGTGTTGTCAGTGTGTGTGTGTGTGTTGTCGGTGTGTGTGTGTGTGTGTGTGTGTGTTGTCGGTGTGTGTGTGTGTCTGTGTTGTCGGTGTGTGTGTGTGTGTGTTGTCGGTGTGTGTGTGTGTTGTTGGTGTGTGTGTTGTGTGTGTGTGTGTTGTCGGTGTGTGTGTGTGTGTGTGTGTTGTCGGTGTGTGTGTGTGTTGTCGGTGTGTGTGTGTGTGTGTGTGTGTGTGTTGTCGGTGTGTGTGTGTTGTCGGTGTGTGTGTGTGTTGTCGGGGTGTGTGTGTGTTGTCGGTGTGTGTGTGTGTGTTGTCAGTGTGTGTGTGTGTGTTGTCGGTGTGTGTGTGTGTGTGTGTTGTCGGTGTGTGTGTGTGTGTGTTGTCGGTGTGTGTGAGAGTGTTGCTGGTGTGTGTGTGTGTGTGTGTTGTCGGTGTGTGTGTGTGTGTTGTCGGTGTGTGTGTGTGTTGTCGGTGTGTGTGTGTGTGTTGTCGGTGTGTGTGTGTGTGTTGTCGGTGTGCGTGTGTGTGTGTTGTCAGTGTCTGTGTGTGTGTCTTGTCAGTGTGTGTGTGTGTGTGTGTGTTGTCGGTGTGTGTGTGTTTATGTGTTGTCGGTGTGTGTGTGTGTGTGTGTTGTAGGTGTGTGTGTGTGTTGTCAGTGTGTGTGTGTGAGTGTTGTCGGTGTGTGTGTGTGTGTGTTGTCGGTGTGTGTGTGTGTGTGTTGTCGGTGTGTGTGTGTGTGTGTGTGTGTGTTGTCAGTGTCTGTGTGTGTGTCTTGTCAGTGTGTGTGTGTGTGTGTTGTCGGTGTGTGTGTGTTGTCGGTGTGTGTGTGTGTGTGTGTTGTCGGTGTGTGTGTGTGTGTTGTCAGTGTGTGTGTGTGTGTTGTCGGTGTGTGTGTGTGTGTGTGTGTTGTCGGTGTGTGTGTGTGTCTGTGTTGTCGGTGTGTGTGTGTGTGTGTTGTCAGTGTGTGTGTGTGTGTTGTCGGTGTGTGTGTGTGTGTGTGTGTTGTCGGTGTGTGTGTGTGTCTGTGTTGTCGGTGTGTGTGTGTGTGTGTTGTCGGTGTGTGTGTGTGTGTGTTGTCTGTGTGTGTGTGTGTTGTCGGTGTGTGTGTGTGTTGTCGGTGTGTGTGTGTGTGTGTGTTGTCGGTGTGTGTGTGTGTGTTGTCAGTGTGTGTGTGTTGTCGGTGTGTGTGTGTGTGTGTGTTGTCGGTGTGTGTGTATGTCTGTGTTGTCGGTGTGTGTGTGTGTGTGTTGTCAGTGTGTGTGTGTGTGTGTTGTCGGTGTGTGTGAGTGTGTTGCTGGTGTGTGTGTGTGTGTGTGTTGTCGGTGTGTGTGTGTGTGTTGTCGGTGTGTGTGTGTTGTCGGTATATGTGTGTGTGTGTGTTGTCAGTGTGTGTGTGTGTGTGTTGTCGGTGTGTGTGTGTGTGTGTTGTCGGTGTGTGTGTGTGTGTGTTGTCGGTGTGTGTGTGTGTGTGTGTGTGTGTGTTGTCGGTGTGTGTGTGTGTTGTCGGTGTGTGTGTGTGTTGTCGGTGTGTGTGTGTGTGTTGTCAGTGTGTGTGTGTGTGTCTTGTCAGTGTGTGTGTGTGTGTGTGTTGTCGGTGTGTGTGTGTTTATGTGTTGTCGGTGTGTGTGTGTGTGTGTGTTGTCGGTGTGTGTGTGTGTTGTCGGTGTGTGTGTGTGTG
>NW_027675376.1:2087500-2090000 GCF_965601325.2 Salmo salar
CGGTGTGTGTGTGTGTGTTGTCGGTGTGTGTGTGTGTTGTCGGTGTGTGTGTGTGTGTGTTGTCGGTGTGTGTGTGTGTGTTGTCAGTGTGTGTGTGTGTGTGTTGTCGGTGTGTGTGTGTGTTGTCGGTGTGTGTGTGTGTGTGTGTGTTGTCGGTGTGTGTGTGTGTGTTGTCGGTGTGTGTGTGTGTGTTGTCAGTGTGTGTGTGTGTGTTGTCGGTGTGTGTGTGTGTTGTCGGTGTGTGTGTGTGTTGTCGGTGTGTGTGAGCGTGTGGTAGGTGTGTGTGTGTGTGTTGTCGGGGTGTGTGTGTGTGTGTGTGTGTTGTCGGTGTGTGTGTGTGTGTGTGTGTGTGTGTTGTGTGTGTGTGTGTTGTTGGTGTGTGTGTGTGTGTGTTGTCAGTGTGTGTGTGTGTGTTGTCGGTGTGTGTGTGTGTGTGTGTGTGTGTTGTCGGTGTGTGTGTGTGTCTGTGTTGTCGGTGTGTGTGTGTGTGTGTTGTCGGTGTATGTGTGTGTGTGTTGTCTGTGTGTGTGTGTTGTCGGTGTGTGTGTGTGTTGTCGGGGTGTGTGTGTGTTGTCGGTGTGTGTGTGTGTGTTGTCAGTGTGTGTGTGTGTGTTGTCGGTGTGTGTGTGTGTGTGTTGTCGGTGTGTGTGTGTGTGTGTTGTCGGTGTGTGTGAGTGTGTTGCTGGTGTGTGTGTGTGTGTGTGTTGTCGGTGTGTGTGTGTGTGTTGTCAGTGTGTGTGTGTGTTGTCGGTGTGTGTGTGTGTGTGTTGTCGGTGTGTGTGTGTGTGTTGTCAGTGTGTGTGTGTGTGTTGTCGGTGTGTGTGTGTGTGTGTTGTCGGTGTGTGTGTGTGTGTGTTGTCGGTGTGTGTGTGTGTGTGTGTGTGTGTGTGTGTGTGTGTGTGTTGTCGGTGTGTGTGTGTGTGTTGTCGGTGTGTGTGTGTGTGTTGTCGGTGTGTGTGTGTGTGTCTTGTCAGTGTGTGTGTGTGTGTGTTATCGGTGTGTGTGTGTTTATGTGTTGTCGGTGTGTGTGTGTGTGTTGTCGGTGTGTGTGTGTGTTGTCGGTGTGTGTGTGTGTTGTCGGTGTGTGTGTGTGTGTGTGTGTGTGTTGTCGGTGTGTGTGTGTGTGTGTTGTCGGTGTGTATGTGTGTGTGTGTGTGTGTGTGTTGTCGGTGTGTGTGTGTGTGTGTTGTCGGTGTGTGTGTGTGTGTGTGTGTGTGTGTGTGTGTGTGTGTGTGTTGTCGATGTGTGTGTGTGTTGTGTGTGTGTGTTGTCGGTGTGTGTGTGTGTGTGTGTTGTCGGTGTGTGTGTGTGTGTGTTGTCGGTGTGTGTGAGTGTGTTGCTGGTGTGTGTGTGTGTGTGTGTTGTCGGTGTGTGTGTGTGTGTTGTCGGTGTGTGTGTGTGTGTGTGTTGTCGGTGTGTGTGTGTGTGTGTTGTCGGTGTGTGTGAGTGTGTTGCTGGTGTGTGTGTGTGTGTGTGTGTGTGTTGTCGGTGTGTGTGTGTGTGTTGTCGGTGTGTGTGTGTGTTGTCGGTGTGTGTGTGTGTGTGTTGTCGGTGTGTGTGTGTGTGTTGTCAGTGTGTGTGTGTGTGTGTTGTCGGTGTGTGTGTGTGTTGTCGGTGTGTGTGTGTGTGTGTGTGTTGTCGGTGTGTGTGTGTGTTGTCGGTGTGTGTGTGTGTGTTGTCAGTGTGTGTGTGTGTGTTGTCGGTGTGTGTGTGTGTTGTCGGTGTGTGTGTGTGTTGTCGGTGTGTGTGAGCGTGTGGTAGGTGTGTGTGTGTGTGTTGTCGGTGTGTGTGTGTGTGTGTGTGTTGTCGGTGTGTGTGTGTGTGTGTGTGTGTGTGTGTGTTGTGTGTGTGTGTGTTGTTGGTGTGTGTGTGTGTGTTGTCAGTGTGTGTGTGTGTGTTGTCGGTGTGTGTGTGTGTGTGTGTGTGTGTTGTCGGTGTGTGTGTGTGTCTGTGTTGTCGGTGTGTGTGTGTGTGTGTTGTCGGTGTATGTGTGTGTGTGTTGTCTGTGTGTGTGTGTTGTCGGTGTGTGTGTGTGTTGTAGGGGTGTGTGTGTGTGTGTGTTGTCGGTGTGTGTGTGTGTGTGTTGTCGGTGTGTGTGTGTGTGTTGTCAGTGTGTGTGTGTGTTGTCGGTGTGTGTGTGTGTGTGTTGTCGGTGTGTGTGTGTGTTGTCAGTGTGTGTGTGTTGTCGGTGTGTGTGTGTGTGTGTTGTCGGGGTGTGTGTGTGTGTGTTGTCGGTGTGTGTGTGTGTGTGTGTGTGTGTGTGTGTGTTGTCGGTGTGTGTGTGTGTGTTGTCGGTGTGTGTGTGTGTGTTGTCGGTGTGTGTGTGTGTGTCTTGTCAGTGTGTGTGTGTGTGTGTTATCGGTGTGTGTGTGTTTATGTGTTGTCGGTGTGTGTGTGTGTGTTGTCGGTGTGTGTGTGTGTTGTCGGTGTGTGTGTGTGTTGTCGGTGTGTGTGTGTGTGTGTGTGTGTGTGTTGTCGGTGTGTGTGTGTGTGTGTTGTC
>NW_027675376.1:2097500-2100000 GCF_965601325.2 Salmo salar
CGGTGTGTGTGTGTGTGTGTGTTGTCGGTGTGTGTGTGTGTGTGTGTTGTCGGTGTGTGTGTGTGTGTTGTCGGTGTGTGTGTGTGTGTGTGTTGTCGGTGTGTGTGTGTTGTCGGTGTGTTGTCGGTGTGTGTGTGTGTGTGTTGTCGGTGTGTGTGTGTGTGTTGTCGGTGTGTGTGTGTGTGTGTGTTGTCGGTGTGTGTGTGTGTTGTGTGTGTGTGTGTGTTGTCGGTGAGTGTGTGTGTGTGTTGTCGGTGTGTGTGTGTGTGTGTGTGTCTTGTCGGTGTGTGTGTGTTGTCGTTGTGTGTGTGTGTGTGTGTTGTCGGTGTGTGTGTGTGTGTGTTGTCGGTGTGTGTGTGTGTTGTCGGTGTGTGTGTGTGTGTGTTGTCGGTGTGTGTGTGTGTGTTGTTGGTGTGTGTGTGTGTGTGTGTGTGTTGTCGGTGTGTGTGTGTGTGTTGTCGGTGTGTGTGTGTGTGTGTTGTCGGTGTGTTTGTGTGTGTTGTCGGTGTGTGTGTGTGTGTTGTCGGTGTGTGTGTGTGTGTGTGTGTGTGTGTGTGTGTGTGTGTGGGTTGTCGGTGTGTGTGTGAGTGTGTGTTGTCGGTGTGTGTGAGTGTGTGTGTTGTCGGTGTGTGTGTGTGTGTGTTGTCGGTGTGTGTGTGTGTGTGTGTTGTCGGTGTGTGTGTGTGTGTTGTCGGTGTGTGTGTGTTGTCGGTGTGTGTGTGTGTGTTGTCGGTGTGTTGTCGGTGTGAGTGTGTGTGTGGTAGGTGTGTGTGTGTGTGTTGTCGGTGTGTGTGTGTGTGTGTTGTCGGTGTGTGTGTGTTGTCGGTGTGTGTGTGTGTGTGTGTGTTTGTGTTGTGTGTGTGTGTGTTGTTGGTGTGTGTGTGTGTGTGTTGTCGGTGTGTGTGTGTGTGTGTGTTGTCGGTGTGTGTGTGTGTTGTCGGTGTGTGTGTGTGTTGTCGGTGTGTGTGTGTGTTGTCGGTGTGTGTGTGTGTGTTGTCGGTGTGTGTGTGTGTGTGTGTGTGTTGTCGGTGTGTGTGTGTGTGTGTGTTGTCGGTGTGTGTGTGTGTGTGTGTTGTCGGTGTGTGTGTGTTGTCGGTGCGTGTGTGTGTGTTGTCGGTGTGTGTGTGTGTGTGTTACTGGAGTGTGTGTGTGTGTTGTCGGTGTGTGTGTGTGTGTGTTGTCGGTGTGTTGTCGGTGTGTGTGTGTGTGTGTTGTCGGTGTGTGTGTGTGTGTTGTCGGTGTGTTTGTGTGTGTGTTGTCGGTGTGTGTGTGTGTTGTGTGTGTGTGTGTGTTGTCGGTGTGTGTGTGTGTGTGTTGTCGTTGTGTGTGTGTGTGTGTGTCTTGTCGGTGTGTGTGTGTGTTGTGTGTGTGTGTGTGTTGTCGGTGTGTGTGTGTGTGTGTTGTCGTTGTGTGTGTGTGTGTGTGTGTCTTGTCGGTGTGTGTGTGTTGTCGTTGTGTGTGTGTGTGTGTGGTAGGTGTGTGTGTGTGTTGTCGGTGTGTGTGTGTGTTGTCGGTGTGTGTGTGTGTGTTGTCGGTGTGTGTGTGTGTTGTTGGTGTGTGTGTGTGTTGTCGGTGTGTGTGTGTGTGTGTGTGTGTTGTCGGTGTGTGTGTGTGTGTGTTGTCGGTGTGTTTGTGTGTGTGTTGTCGGTGTGTGTGTGTGTGTGTTGTCGGTGTGTGTGTGTGTGTGTGTGTTGTCGGTGTGTGTGTGTGTGTGTTGTCGGTGTGTGTGTGTGTGTGTGTGTGTGTGTGTGTTGTCGGTGTGTGTGTGTGTGTTGTCGGTGTGTGTGTGTGTGTTGTCGGTGTGTGTGTGTGTGTCTTGTCAGTGTGTGTGTGTGTGTGTTATCGGTGTGTGTGTGTTTATGTGTTGTCGGTGTGTGTGTGTGTGTTGTCGGTGTGTGTGTGTGTGTTGTCGGTGTGTGTGTGTGTTGTCGGTGTGTGTGTGTGTGTGTGTGTGTGTGTGTGTGTTGTCGGTGTGTGTGTGTGTGTGTGTGTTGTCGGTGTGTGTGTGTGTGTGTGTGTGTGTGTGTGTTGTCGATGTGTGTGTGTGTTGTGTGTGTGTGTTGTCGGTGTGTGTGTGTGTGTGTTGTCGGTGTGTGTGTGTGTGTGTGTGTTGTCGGTGTGTGTGTGTGTGTGTTGTCGGTGTGTGTGTTTGTGTGTGTTGTCGGTGTGTGTGTGTGTGTGTGTGTGTGTGTGTGTTGTCGGTGTGTGTGTGTGTGTTGTCGGTGTGTGTGTGTGTGTGTTGTCGGTGTGTGTGTGTGTGTGTTGTCGGTGTGTGTGTTGTCGTTGTCGGTGTGTGTGTGTGTTGTCGGTGTGTGTGTGTGTGTTGTCGGTGTGTGTGTGTGTGTGTGTGTTGTCAGTGTGTGTGTGTGTGTGTGTTGTCGAAGTGTGTGTGTGTGTGTGTTGTCGGTGTGTGTGTGTTGTCGGTGCGTGTGTGTGTGTTGTCTGTGTGTGTGTGTGTGTGTTACTGGAGTGTGTGTGTGTTGTCGGTGTGTGTGTGTGT
>NW_027675376.1:2110000-2117500 GCF_965601325.2 Salmo salar
TGTGTGTGTGTGTGTTGTCGGTGTGTGTGTGTGTGTGTGTGTGTTGTCGGTGTGTGTGTGTGTGTGTTGTCGGTGTGTTTGTGTGTGTGTTGTCGGTGTGTGTGTGTGTGTGTTGTCGGTGTGTGTGTGTGTGTGTGTGTTGTCGGTGTGTGTGTGTGTGTGTTGTCGGTGTGTGTGTGTGTGTGTGTGTGTGTGTGTGTTGTTGGTGTGTGTGTGTGTGTTGTCGGTGTGTGTGTGTGTGTTGTCGGTGTGTGTGTGTGTGTCTTGTCAGTGTGTGTGTGTGTGTGTTATCGGTGTGTGTGTGTTTATGTGTTGTCGGTGTGTGTGTGTGTGTTGTCGGTGTGTGTTGTCGGTGTGTGTGTGTGTTGTCGGTGTGTGTGTGTGTGTGTGTGTGTGTGTGTGTGTTGTCGGTGTGTGTGTGTGTGTTGTCGGTGTGTATGTGTGTGTGTGTGTGTGTGTGTTGTCGGTGTGTGTGTGTGTGTGTGTGTTGTCGGTGTGTGTGTGTGTGTGTGTGTGTGTGTGTGTTGTCGATGTGTGTGTGTGTTGTGTGTGTGTGTTGTCGGTGTGTGTGTGTGTGTTGTCGGTGTGTGTGTGTGTGTGTGTTGTCGGTGTGTGTGTGTGTGTGTTGTCGGTGTGTGTGTTTGTGTGTGTTGTCGGTGTGTGTGTGTGTGTGTGTGTGTGTGTTGTCGGTGTGTGTGTGTGTGTTGTCGGTGTGTGTGTGTGTGTGTTGTCGGTGTGTGTGTGTGTGTGTTGTCGGTGTGTGTGTGTGTTGTTGGTGTGTGTGTGTGTTGTCGGTGTGTGTGTGTGTGTTGTCGGTGTGTGTGTGTGTGTGTGTGTGTTGTCAGTGTGTGTGTGTGTGTGTGTGTTGTCGAAGTGTGTGTGTGTGTGTGTTGTCGGTGTGTGTGTGTTGTCGGTGCGTGTGTGTGTGTTGTCTGTGTGTGTGTGTGTGTGTTACTGGAGTGTGTGTGTGTTGTCGGTGTGTGTGTGTGTGTGTTGTCGGTGTGTTGTCGGTGTGTGTGTGTGTGTGTTGTCGGTGTGTGTGTGTGTGTTGTCGGTGTGTTTGTGTGTGTGTTGTCGGTGTGTGTGTGTGTTGTGTGTGTGTGTGTGTTGTCGGTGTGTGTGTGTGTGTGTTGTCGTTGTGTGTGTGTGTGTGTGTCTTGTCGGTGTGTGTGTGTTGTCGTTGTGTGTGTGTGTGTGTGGTAGGTGTGTGTGTGTGTTGTCGGTGTGTGTGTGTGTTGTCGGTGTGTGTGTGTGTGTTGTCGGTGTGTGTGTGTGTTGTTGGTGTGTGTGTGTGTGTGTTGTCGGTGTGTGTGTGTGTGTGTGTTGTCGGTGTGTGTGTGTGTGTGTTGTCGGTGTGTTTGTGTGTGTGTTGTCGGTGTGTGTGTGTGTGTGTTGTCGGTGTGTGTGTGTGTGTGTGTTGTCGGTGTGTGTGTGTGTTGTGTGTGTGTGTGTTGTCGGTGTGTGTGTGTGTGTGTTGTCGGTGTGTGTGTGTGTGTGTTGTCGGTGTGTGTGTGTGTGTGTGTTGTCGGTGTGTGTGTGTGTGTTGTCGGTGTGTGTGTGTGTGTTGTCGGTGTGTGTGTGTTGTCGGTGTGTTGTCGGTGTGTGTGTGTGTGTGTTGTCGGTGTGTGTGTGTGTGTTGTCGGTGTGTGTGTGTGTGTGTGTTGTCGGTGTGTGTGTGTGTTGTGTGTGTGTGTGTGTTGTCGGTGAGTGTGTGTGTGTGTTGTCGGTGTGTGTGTGTGTGTGTGTGTCTTGTCGGTGTGTGTGTGTTGTCGTTGTGTGTGTGTGTGTGTGTTGTCGGTGTGTGTGTGTGTGTGTTGTCGGTGTGTGTGTGTGTTGTCGGTGTGTGTGTGTGTGTGTTGTCGGTGTGTGTGTGTGTGTTGTTGGTGTGTGTGTGTGTGTGTGTGTGTTGTCGGTGTGTGTGTGTTTGTTGTCGGTGTGTGTGTGTGTGTGTTGTCGGTGTGTTTGTGTGTGTTGTCGGTGTGTGTGTGTGTGTTGTCGGTGTGTGTGTGTGTGTGTGTGTGTGTGTGTGTGTGTGTGGGTTGTCGGTGTGTGTGTGAGTGTGTGTTGTCGGTGTGTGTGAGTGTGTGTGTTGTCGGTGTGTGTGTGTGTGTGTTGTCGGTGTGTGTGTGTGTGTGTGTTGTCGGTGTGTGTGTGTGTGTGTGTTGTCGGTGTGTGTGTGTTGTCGGTGTGTGTGTGTGTGTTGTCGGTGTGTTGTCGGTGTGAGTGTGTGTGTGGTAGGTGTGTGTGTGTGTGTTGTCGGTGTGTGTGTGTGTGTGTTGTCGGTGTGTGTGTGTTGTCGGTGTGTGTGTGTGTGTGTGTGTGTTTGTGTTGTGTGTGTGTGTGTGTTGTTGGTGTGTGTGTGTGTGTGTTGTCGGTGTGTGTGTGTGTGTGTGTTGTCGGTGTGTGTGTGTGTGTGTTGTCGGTGTGTGTGTGTGTTGTCGGTGTGTGTGTGTGTTGTCGGTGTGTGTGTGTGTGTTGTCTGTGTGTGTGTGTGTGTGTGTGTGTTGTCGGTGTGTGTGTGTGTGTGTGTTGTCGGTGTGTGTGTGTGTGTGTGTTGTCGGTGTGTGTGTGTTGTCGGTGCGTGTGTGTGTGTTGTCGGTGTGTGTGTGTGTGTGTTACTGGAGTGTGTGTGTGTGTTGTCGGTGTGTGTGTGTGTGTGTTGTCGGTGTGTTGTCGGTGTGTGTGTGTGTGTGTTGTCGGTGTGTGTGTGTGTGTTGTCGGTGTGTTTGTGTGTGTGTTGTCGGTGTGTGTGTGTGTTGTGTGTGTGTGTGTGTTGTCGGTGTGTGTGTGTGTGTGTGTGTTGTCGTTGTGTGTGTGTGTGTGTGTCTTGTCGGTGTGTGTGTGTGTTGTGTGTGTGTGTGTGGTGTCGGTGTGTGTGTGTGTGTGTTGTCGTTGTGTGTGTGTGTGTGTGTCTTGTCGGTGTGTGTGTGTTGTCGTTGTGTGTGTGTGTGTGTGGTAGGTGTGTGTGTGTGTTGTCGGTGTGTGTGTGTGTTGTCGGTGTGTGTGTGTGTGTTGTCGGTGTGTGTGTGTGTTGTTGGTGTGTGTGTGTGTGTGTTGTCGGTGTGTGTGTGTGTGTGTGTGTGTTGTCGGTGTGTGTGTGTGTGTGTTGTCGGTGTGTTTGTGTGTGTGTTGTCGGTGTGTGTGTGTGTGTGTTGTCGGTGTGTGTGTGTGTGTGTGTGTGTGTTGTCGGTGTGTGTGTGTGTTGTGTGTGTGTGTGTTGTCGGTGTGTGTGTGTGTGTGTTGTCGGTGTGTGTGTGTGTGTGTTGTCGGTGTGTGTGTGTGTGTGTGTGTTGTCGGTGTGTGTGTGTGTGTTGTCGGTGTGTGTGTGTGTGTGTGTTGTCGGTGTGTGTGTGTTGTCGGTGTGTTGTCGGTGTGTGTGTGTGTGTGTTGTCGGTGTGTGTGTGTGTGTTGTCGGTGTGTGTGTGTGTGTGTGTTGTCGGTGTGTGTGTGTGTTGTGTGTGTGTGTGTGTTGTCGGTGAGTGTGTGTGTGTGTTATCGGTGTGTGTGTGTGTGTGTGTGTCTTGTCGGTGTGTGTGTGTTGTCGTTGTGTGTGTGTGTGTGTGTGTTGTCGGTGTGTGTGTGTGTGTGTTGTCGGTGTGTGTGTGTGTTGTCGGTGTGTGTGTGTGTGTGTTGTCGGTGTGTGTGTGTGTGTTGTTGGTGTGTGTGTGTGTGTGTGTGTGTGTTGTCGGTGTGTGTGTGTGTGTTGTCGGTGTGTGTGTGTGTGTGTTGTCGGTGTGTGTGTGTGTGTTGTCGGTGTGTGTGTTGTCGGTGTGTGTGTGTGTGTGTGTGTGTGTGTGAGTGTGTGTGTGTGTGGGTTGTCGGTGTGTGTGTGAGTGTGTGTTGTCGGTGTGTGTGAGTGTGTGTGTTGTCGGTGTGTGTGTGTGTGTGTTGTCGGTGTGTGTGTGTGTGTGTGTTGTCGGTGTGTGTGTGTGTGTGTGTTGTCGGTGTGTGTGTGTTGTCGGTGTGTGTGTGTGTGTGTGTGTGTGTGTTTGTGTTGTGTGTGTGTGTGTGTTGTTGGTGTGTGTGTGTGTGTGTTGTCGGTGTGTGTGTGTGTGTGTGTTGTCTGTGTGTGTGTGTTGTCGGTGTGTGTGTGTGTGTTGTCGGTGTGTGTGTGTGTGTGTGTGTTGTCAGTGTGTGTGTGTGTGTTGTCGGTGTGTGTGTGTGTGTGTGTGTGTTGTCGGTGTGTGTGTGTGTGTGTGTTGTCGGTGTGTGTGTGTGTGTTGTCAGTGTGTGTGTGTGTGTTGTCGGTGTGTGTGTGTGTGTGTTGTCTGTTTGTGTGTGTGTTGTCGGTGTGTGTGTGTGTTGTCGGTGTGTGTGTGTGTGTGTGTTGTCGGTGTGTGTGTGTGTGTTGTCAGTGTGTGTGTGTTGTCGGTGTGTGTGTGTGTGTTGTCGGTGTGTGTGTATGTCTGTGTTGTCGGTGTGTGTGTGTGTGTGTTGTCGGTGTGTGTGTGTGTGTGTTGTCGGTGTGTGTGAGTGTGTTGCTGGTGTGTGTGTGTGTGTGTGTTGTCGGTGTGTGTGTGTGTGTTGTCGGTGTGTGTGTGTGTGTTGTCGGTGTGTGTGTGTGTGTTGTCGGTGTGTGTGTGTGTGTTGTCAGTGTGTGTGTGTGTGTGTTGTCGGTGTGTGTGTGTGTGTGTTGTCGGTGTGTGTGTGTGTGTTGTCGGTGTGTGTGTGTGTGTGTGTGTGTTGTCGGTGTGTGTGTGTGTGTGTTGTCGGTGTGTGTGTGTGTGTGTTGTCGGTGTGTGTGTGTGTGTGTGTGTGTTGTCGGTGTGTGTGTGTGTGTGTTGTCGGTGTGTGTGTGTGTTGTCGGTGTGTGTGTGTGTGTTGTCGGTGTGTGTGTGTGTGTGTTACTGGAGTGTGTGTGTGTGTTGTCGGTGTGTGTGTGTGTGTGTTGTCGGTGTGTTGTCGGTGTGTGTGTGTGTGTGTTGTCGGTGTGTGTGTGTGTGTTGTCGGTGTGTTTGTGTGTGTGTTGTCGGTGTGTGTGTGTGTTGTGTGTGTGTGTGTGTTGTCGGTGTGTGTGTGTGTGTGTGTGTTGTCGTTGTGTGTGTGTGTGTGTGTCTTGTCGGTGTGTGTGTGTGTTGTGTGTGTGTGTGTGTTGTCGGTGTGTGTGTGTGTGTGTTGTCGTTGTGTGTGTGTGTGTGTGTCTTGTCGGTGTGTGTGTGTTGTCGTTGTGTGTGTGTGTGTGTGGTAGGTGTGTGTGTGTGTTGTCGGTGTGTGTGTGTGTTGTCGGTGTGTGTGTGTGTGTTGTCGGTGTGTGTGTGTGTTGTTGGTGTGTGTGTGTGTGTGTTGTCGGTGTGTGTGTGTGTGTGTGTGTGTTGTCGGTGTGTGTGTGTGTGTGTTGTCGGTGTGTTTGTGTGTGTGTTGTCGGTGTGTGTGTGTGTGTGTTGTCGGTGTGTGTGTGTGTGTGTGTGTGTGTGTTGTCGGTGTGTGTGTGTGTTGTGTGTGTGTGTGTTGTCGGTGTGTGTGTGTGTGTGTTGTCGGTGTGTGTGTGTGTGTGTTGTCGGTGTGTGTGTGTGTGTGTGTGTTGTCGGTGTGTGTGTGTGTGTTGTCGGTGTGTGTGTGTGTGTGTGTTGTCGGTGTGTGTCTGTTGTCGGTGTGTTGTCGGTGTGTGTGTGTGTGTGTTGTCGGTGTGTGTGTGTGTGTTGTCGGTGTGTGTGTGTGTGTGTGTTGTCGGTGTGTGTGTGTGTTGTGTGTGTGTGTGTGTTGTCGGTGAGTGTGTGTGTGTGTTATCGGTGTGTGTGTGTGTGTGTGTGTCTTGTCGGTGTGTGTGTGTTGTCGTTGTGTGTGTGTGTGTGTGTGTTGTCGGTGTGTGTGTGTGTGTGTTGTCGGTGTGTGTGTGTGTTGTCGGTGTGTGTGTGTGTGTGTTGTCGGTGTGTGTGTGTGTGTTGTTGGTGTGTGTGTGTGTGTGTGTGTGTGTTGTCGGTGTGTGTGTGTGTGTTGTCGGTGTGTGTGTGTGTGTGTTGTCGGTGTGTGTGTGTGTGTTGTCGGTGTGTGTGTGTGTGTTGTCGGTGTGTGTGTGTGTGTGTGTGTGTGTGTGTGTGTGTGTGTGTGTGTGTGTGTGGGTTGTCGGTGTGTGTGTGAGTGTGTGTTGTCGGTGTGTGTGAGTGTGTGTGTTGTCGGTGTGTGTGTGTGTGTGTTGTCGGTGTGTGTGTGTGTGTGTGTTGTCGGTGTGTGTGTGTGTGTGTGTTGTCGGTGTGTGTGTGTTGTCGGTGTGTGTGTGTGTGTGTGTGTGTGTGTTTGTGTTGTGTGTGTGTGTGTGTTGTTGGTGTGTGTGTGTGTGTGTTGTCGGTGTGTGTGTGTGTGTGTGTTGTCTGTGTGTGTGTGTTGTCGGTGTGTGTGTGTGTGTTGTCGGTGTGTGTGTGTGTGTGTGTGTTGTCAGTGTGTGTGTGTGTGTTGTCGGTGTGTGTGTGTGTGTGTGTGTGTTGTCGGTGTGTGTGTGTGTGTGTGTTGTCGGTGTGTGTGTGTGTGTTGTCAGTGTGTGTGTGTGTGTTGTCGGTGTGTGTGTGTGTGTGTTGTCTGTGTGTGTGTGTGTGTTGTCGGTGTGTGTGTGTGTTGTCGGTGTGTGTGTGTGTGTGTGTGTTGTCGGTGTGTGTGTGTGTGTTGTCAGTGTGTGTGTGTTGTCGGTGTGTGTGTGTGTGTTGTCGGTGTGTGTGTATGTCTGTGTTGTCGGTGTGTGTGTGTGTGTGTTGTCGGTGTGTGTGTGTGTGTGTTGTCGGTGTGTGTGAGTGTGTTGCTGGTGTGTGTGTGTGTGTGTGTTGTCGGTGTGTGTGTGTGTGTTGTCGGTGTGTGTGTGTGTGTTGTCGGTGTGTGTGTGTGTGTTGTCGGTGTGTGTGTGTGTGTGTTGTCAGTGTGTGTGTGTGTGTGTTGTCGGTGTGTGTGTGTGTGTGTTGTCGGTGTGTGTGTGTGTGTGTTGTCGGTGTGTGTGTGTGTGTGTGTGTTGTCGGTGTGTGTGTGTGTGTGTTGTCGGTGTGTGTGTGTGTTGTCGGTGTGTGTGTGTGTGTTGTCAGTGTGTGTGTGTGTGTCTTGTCAGTGTGTGTGTGTGTGTGTGTTGTCGGTGTGTGTGTGTTTATGTGTTGTCGGTGTGTGTGTGTGTGTGTTGTCGGTGTGTGTGTGTGTTGTCGGTGTGTGTGTGTGTGTTGTCGGTGTGTGTGTGTGTGAGTGTGTGTTGTCGGTGTGTGTGTGTGTGTGTGTGTGTGTGTGTGTTGTCGGTGTGTGTGTGTGTGTGTTGTCGGTGTGTGTGTGTGTGTGTTGTCGTGTGTGTGTGTGTTGTGTCTGTGTGTGTTGTCGGTGTGTGTGTGTATGTGTTGTCGGTGTGTGTGTGTGTGTGTTGTCGGTGTGTGTGTGTGTGTGTGTGTGTGTTGTCGGTGTGTGTGTGTGTGTGTTGTCGGTGTGTGTGTGTGTGTGTTGTCGGTGTGTGTGTGTGTGTGTGTGTGTGTGTTGTCGGTGTGTGTGTGTGTTGTGTGTGTGTGTGTTGTCGATGTGTGTGTGTGTGTGTTGTCGGTG